>NC_079193.1:95399475-95524475 GCF_029499605.1 Hyla sarda | reverse complement strand
GCAAGAACAATGGGCTGCTATCCATGTGTCTCCAGCAGTGGCCAAACTACTAATCCCAGCATGCCTGGACAGCATTTGGCTGTCCAGGCATGCTGGGATTAGTAGTTTGGCCACCAAACGATCTATTCTTTTTGTTTTTGTTTTGTATAACTTAGGGGGAATTGCACCCTCTGTAGCCGTGAAGCCCTCCCCTTTTTCACAGGTGGTGTTTTAAATTGATAATGGATCCAGCATGTCACCCAGTCAGAGGCTATATGCCCAGCAGAGGTGAGCGTTATGAGTGTTAGACTCAGTATGTGTGTTAGGGTCCCATCCGAAATGAGGCCACCTCCGCGTGGTGGATGGAGTGACGCGTTTTGATCAAAAAGTGCACTAAGAGCCTCCATTTTTTTGACCAAGAGCGCTGCTGCAACCTTCTTTTTTTGTATACTCAAGCATGTCTGACCATCAGGGCTCAAGTCATGCAAGAACGTGTGGGAATTAAGTTCCTGCACTTTTTCCCCACAGGAATGCCGTTTCCATTAGCAGGAGTCCTACAGGACCAGCCCTTGAGTGGCCATCTTGGGTGAGTTCCCACAGTTTTTTTCCCCGGACTTGACCCCTGCTGACCATAAATAGTGACTTTTCATAGTCTTATTAATATTCTACATCAGTTTTCCCTAGTCCTTTTCAGGGTATGATGGGAGCTGTAGTTTTGTAATGTACTGTCATGCATGCTAATGTGGAGGAGTTAACAAAGATAACCGCACCCACCCAAGGCACCAAAAAAAATAATCCTGCACCCATACAACTCAGAATAGTTTGTATATTCAGTCATTCTCACATTTCAGTTCCACTGTCTTACACACACACAAAGGACAATATCATGGAACGCCAACTAACCTAGCAATATATTTGTGAAGTATGTAATGATAGGGAAATGGAGTAAAGCCAAGCAATATTAGGCAGACCATATGCTGTACTGGCCATAAATATATTTTTCTTGTAAATAATTCACTCATGCACAATATTCCTGATACATTACAATTCCAAGTGTTCATAGCTGCTGAAATATTCTTTGCTGGTTTTCCGCATTTTAGAGGCTGACTTCCATGTGGAGACAGAATTGTGGAAGCTTATACAAATCTGAGATTAATAATACAAAGGTAAAAACAAACAAGATGATTTCATAAAAAAATAATAATATATATATATATATATATATTATCAGTCAAAACCCAATCTTTAGAATTAAATAGCATTATTAAAATAATAGTACACAGATTTTTATGTCACTTTTCATTGTGTTTAGGTGTCATGTAACAGTATAAAAATTTAAAGTGATGTGCTGCCACCTATTGGTAAGAGAGGATATTACACTTATTAAAATCACGCCGATCAACATGTGAAGACAATTTTCTTGAGATCCTAAACACTTTGATTAGACCTTAAAATATATATTTATCTGGTGATGCAATATATATATTCTGCCAAATAATCTCATAACCCATGGATTCTATAAGATATCATTTGATCTATTTCAGACATGTAATACAGTCAGGCTGGAACTTGATCTTCTAAAACTAGTCATGTTTTCTAAGTTTGGGATAAATATCTCAAGACCATTGCTACAGATAAAACGTATTTATTGAATGTATTAGTCTGTTGCTACCTGACGTGTTCCAACAGAAAATGAATTGCACTATATAGGTAGTTAAAATACACCCTAAATAAATGCAGTTTTTTTTTTAGATAACATGCATATAAAATCCATTCATTAGAAAGAAAAACACATTAAAACTACAACCACTGCATGAGTAGCAAATAAAAAGAAGGAAAGAAATTCAAGCATAATTTTTATAAAATATAGTGTGATATGCCAAGGGTCCTTCACAACAATAACACAAGGTGTATCCTAAAAACCCTAGTTGATGCAATAGTCTCTCCAAGAGTAAAGGGATTTTATAATGTAAACTGTATTACAAAACACACTTAAAGGGGTAGTCCAGTGGTGAAAAACGTATCCCCTATCCTAAGGATAGGGGATAAGTTTGAGATCGCGGAGGGTCCGACCGCTGGGGCCCCCTGCGATCTCTCTGTACGGGGGCCAGGCTCTCCGGCCAGATAGCGGGTGTCGACCTCCGCACGAAGCGGCGGCCGACACGCCCCCTCAATACATCTCTATGGCAGAGCCGGAGATTGCCGAAGGCTTCGTGCGGAGGTCGACATGCCCCCTTCCCGCGGGCTGTCGGGGCTCCGTACAGGAGATCGCGGGGGGCCCCAGCGGTCGGACCCCCCCCCCCCCCCCCCCCCCCCCCCGCGATCTGCAACTTATCCCATATCCTTAGGATAGGGGATAAGTTGTTCACCACTGGGTCACCACTGGACTACTCCTTTAAAGATATGGAATGCTTTCTTCAAACTTCAGTATCCAAAATGAGTGTTTAGGAGCATTATCTGTGGCTCCCCATTGCCCTTCAGAAAGCTCATTGCTGTTTCCTATCAAAATGCTTATGTTAGCTTCATCAAGACACAATCATTCACAGCAATCCCATGCCTGGTGGCTCGAATTGCACAGATATACCTGTAAGTCTATGTTCACACAGGGAAATGTCCACACAGAAAATCCCCATGTGGATATTCTTCGGTAGGACCACTCGGGAATGCACAAACGGCAATGCATTTCCGTGCGGACTCCGCAGAAAGAATTGAGATGTCTTTTCTCTCTGTGGACTCCAGAATCAGGATTTCCGCTGCAGAAACATTTTCTGCGGAAATTCCACCATGTGCACCGCGCAGCAGAATTTGCTGCTGCAGAATCTCTGGGCAAAGTTCTAATGCAGAATAGCAGGAAATCCCATTGTGTGAACACTTGAGACAGAGTGGATAAAAATAAAGAGAGAGAAAAAAACAGCCATGCATAGTATAGTTTAAAACCCCTGTGAGGTGCATTTTTATTTTACTCACAGGAACAATCTCCTGGAGAAAGGCATAGCAACCAACTGATTTTGTCAAGTGCATCCTGACTTAATCAGAGATCCGACAGGACGTTCCTGATGAATATGGTTGGCCACAGTAAGGGTCTATTCACATGGCGAAATTTCCGCTGGCGGAATTTCGCCTGCAATGAAAGCCCAATACACTTCTATGGGATTCCGCACTCCTGTTGACACTTCAGAAATTCCGCTTGTGTCAATGAGAGTGTGGATTCCCATAAAAGTGTATTGGGCTTTCATTTCAGGCAGAATTTTGCCAACATGAATAGACGCTAAGTGTGGGGTGTTTAATAACCGGGTAAATGGACATGGTATATAAACAGAGCCTAGTGTATAGTACAGGCAAGTAAAGAGACTGAAGGTTCAAGCCTTAGTAAGGGTGCGTTCCCACTTGGCGTATACGCAGCGTATTTGACACTGCGCAAAATTTATGGCAGCAGCGGGAAATACGCTGCGTATTCCTTGCTCACTATACACACAGGGCTTTCCGGCGGCAGCCCTATGTGTGTAGTGAGTTTTGGAGGCGGGGCCGCACGTCACAGACACGCCGGCACACGGCCCCGCCTCCAAAACTCACTACACACACAGGGCTGCCGCCGGAAAGCCCTGTGTGTATAGTGAGCAAGGAATATGCAGCGTATTTCCCGCTGCTGCTGTCAAATTTGCGCAGCGTCAAATACGCTGTGTATACGCCCTGTGGGAACGCACCCTAATAAACATTTACAGTCCCATGACTACCTCCACTGCCTCCTAGTTAGAGGTCACAAAATATTTGTGAATGTTTTCCAGTGCCTTACAGTTGAGAATCTGTCGAATGGTTTCACATACTATTAGTTTAGTCATAGCCCCATGTAGGGGTTAAAAACCAAGTAATTTATATAGATGAGCAGCGATTGTCATGCACTGATGCCAGTGATATCTGCTTCTAATTCCTCTTCTTCATTTTTAAAACATCCCACCTTGCTCCTCATCCTAACCATACAGACATGAATAGTATGGATGAACAATGACAACAACTCTTGTCCATGTCTATAAATACTCTTTATGGCCGATCTCTAATCAACAATATTTTGTAATTTCTTAAGAGAACATTTTTAAATATAAGTCTCAAGTCCAAGCAAGGCAATCTAATCTTGTTTCTCTATGTCGTAGGTACCCACCTAGGAATGCCAAGTAATGCCACCCACCCTGCACAATTACATTCACACATTATAGAAGATTTTATACATAGTTTGAATGTTAGACTGTGTATAATTCTATGCGTGTGTGAAGTAGGACTGGCAGCGTCTTGTCAATTTAAGCAAGGCAAAATGAATGATGACAGCTTGAAGGAGACAAGTGTAAACACTTTGCAAAAACATTGCACATTTTCAGCTGGCATTTTCTGAAAGTTTGTGGGCTTTTCTGTTCGCAGCGATACACAGGTGTTTCATGGAAGGGAAATTTGTTCTTAAATTTGCAAGAAAACTCCAGGGAACCAACTGAACATTATTTGTAGAGATAAGTTCTGTTTATTTTGCATATATTACATTTCACTTCAACTTCACTTTCACAGTTCTGCTAGAGTTGATAGGCTGTTGTGTTGCTGGGCAGCCAGACATGATTTAATTGGGTCTTGTTTTTCTGGCTTGAAGGATTTTAAGCATATTTAAAATTGTATGTGAGCTATTAGAAGGCTAGCACATACAATATCCTTACTGCAAAAGGTTGACTATGGAGGCAGTGGGGAGATGTGGAAAGAAATTTAGACTCTAAGCAGACAACTATAGAGAGTATGAGCTCCCTTTTCTTCCCTACTCCTATATGGATAAAGAATTTAAAATGGTAAAAGATGGGATCAAACCATTCACAATAGGTAATGGTGACAGGTGCCCTCTTCCCCCTCCCAGCACAATAACCCTTGTACAGGTCACAAATTACGGCTATAGAAGTCAACAAGACAGCTCCAAATCAACAAGACAAAACATAGAAACATAGAAACATGGCAGATAAGAACTATTTGGCCCATCTAGTCTGCCCAATAATGTAACAAACCAGTATGGCTGCTACCTAGTGTATACAAAAGTAAACAAGAGAAGAAATCACCCAGTACTTTAAAAGGGTTCTCCGGTGCTTACACATCTTTTCCTCTATCCAAAGGATAGGGGATAAGATGCCTGATCGTGGGAGTCCCGCCACTGGGGACCCCCGGGATCATGCACACGGCACCCCGTTTGTAATCAGTCCCCGGAGCGTGTTCGCGACCACCTGGCCGGCAGCTGCTGACATCACGAGCACAGTGCTCTCTGCTGACATCTCTGTCCATTTTAGGAACTGCCAGAGTAAAAGGAAATCCCCATAGCAAACATATGCTGTTCTGGGCAGTTCCTAAAATGGACAGAGATGTCAGCAGAGAGCACTGTGCTCATGATGTCAGCAGACAGCTCTGTGTTTCAAAAAGAAAAGAATTTCCGCTGTAGTATTCAGCAGCTAATAAGTACAGGAAGGATTAAGATTTTTTAATAGAAGTAATTTACAAATCTGTTTAACTTTCAGGCACCAGTTGATTTAAAAAAAAAAAAAAAGTTTTTCACCGGAGTACCCCTTTAATGTAATATTTTATTAATATACAATATTAGCTCCAAAGAGCATACCAGATGATCAGAGGGAGCAAATGGGCTCAACTTCAAAATGCATAGAAAAGGACCAATACACTAACAATAAGTTGCAATGGCGACAACATCTCATATGTAGTTTTTCGTATGTTCTTTCTCACTTTTTTGTCTCCATGTGGTCCATGTCACTACCTTTGAACAGGTTTACATTTATGGCAGTAATATAATACTATTAATTTGTTGTTAGTGTATTGGTCATTAACTACTGATTACTATACAGTCATGGCCGTAAATGTTGGCACGCCTGAAATTTTTCAAGAAAATGAAGTATTTCTCACAGAAAAGGATTGCAGTAATGCATGTTTTGCTATACACATGTTTATTCCATCTGTGTGTATTAGAACTAAACCAAAAATGGAGGAAACAAAGCAAAATGGACATAATGCCACACCAAACTCCAAAAATGGTCTTGACAAAATTATTGGCACCCTTTCAAAATTGTGGATAAATAAGATTGTTTCTAGAATGTGATGCTCCTTTAAACTCACCTGGGGCAAGTAACAAGTGTGGGCAACATAAAAATCCCACTTGAAAGCAGATGAAAAGGAGAGAAGTTCACTTACTATTTGCATTGTGTGTGCCACATTAAGCATGGACAACAGAAAGAGGAGAAGAGAACTGTCTGAGGACTTGAAAACCAAAATTGTAGAAAAAATATAAACAATCTCAAGGTTACAAGTAGAGAAGAGCGAAGTTACAGTGATTCGATTGGTCACAAACTTCTCGGCTCGGCAGTTGCTAACTTTAGCCTGCATAAATTAATTCAGCTTTCAGGTGCTCCGGTGGGCTGGAAAAGGTGGATACAGTCCTAGGAGAGAGTCTCCTAGGACTGTATCCACCTTTTCCAGCCCACCAGAGCACCTGAAAGCTGAACTAATTTATGCAGGCTAAAGTCAGCAAATGCCGAGCTGAGAAGTTTGTGACCAATCGAATCACTGTAACTTCGCTCATCTCTAGTTACAAGTCTATCTCCAGAAATCTAGATTTGCCTTTGTCCACAGTGTGCAACATTATCAAGAAATTTGCAATCCATGGCACTGTAGCTAATCTCCCTGGGCGTGGGCAGAAGAGAAAAATTTATGAAAGGTGTCAATGCAGGATAGTACGGATGGTGGATAAGCAGCCCCAAACAAATTCCAAAGATATTCATGCTGTCCTGCAGGCTCAGGGAGCATCAGTGTCAGCGATAACTATCCATCGACATTTAAATGAAATGAAAAGCTATGGCAGGAGACTCAGGAGGACCCCCCTGCTGACACAACACCACATTTTGCCAAAATGAACTTGAGTAAGCCAAAATCCTTCTGGGAAAACGTCTTGTGGACAGATGAGACCAAGATAGAGCTTTTTGATAAAGCACATCATTCTACTGTTTACCGAAAACAAAAAGAAAAGAACACAGTACCTATAGTGAAATATGGTGGATGTTCAATGATGCTTTGTGGTTGTTTTGCTTCTTCTGGCACTGGGTGCCTTGAATGTGTGCAATGCATCATGAAACCTGAGGATTACCAACGGATTTTGGGTCGTAATGTACAGCCCCGTGTCAGAAAGGTGGGTTTGCATCTGAGATCTTGGGTCTTTCAGCAGCACAATGACCCCAAACATATGTCAAAAAGCACCCAGAAATGAATGGCAACAAAGCGCTGGAGAGTTCTGAAGTGGCCAGCAATGAGTCCAGTCTAAATGCCATTGAACAATTGTGGAGAGACCTTAAAATTGCTGTTGGGAAAAGACACCTGTATAAAATTGTTTTATTGTGATGTCGTGGCCACCCAGTTTGAGAAACTTCGCTTTGGCATTGAACTTGCAAAATTAACAAGTGGAACAAGCATAATTGCCCATAGGGCGATTGTCAGATAACCAATTGACTTTTTGTTTTTTTGCTTTCTGGTATCTTTTTATGGTATCATGTACTGTTTTATTCTTTTTATATGATACTATGGGCAGTTTCTCTGTAACTTTCTCCAGATCGCGATCTTGCTGCAGCATGTACCAGTGCGCATTTATTGTTTTTTTAATCTGGTAATTCATAGGTGTATTCCTAAAAGAGAATACTATCCTTTCACTTTTTTGTTGTTTATTTTTGGTTTTAAATAGTTTTTCTCTAGGGATCTGATCTATCCTGTTTCTGGCTTTTTTTTAGAACCCAGGGGGGATACCCTCTCTTTTTCAGGCGATTTCCCATTTCTTTCGCTTGGATTTCAAAGAGAGTCAGGTCATTGTTGATTCTCTTCAGTCGAGTGAGTTGACTAAAGGGGATCGCATCCTTGGTGTGTTTTGGATGAGAGGAATCATAATGGAAGTATGGAGTTCTTGGATGTTGGTTTTCTATGACCTGTGGTTATAATCATATTATCTCTGATCTTTAACCTAACATCCAAGAACTCCAGACTATCCCCTCCATAGATGCTGGTGAAGGTCATGTTGACCTGATTAACCTTATTCAGGTAACGCACAAAGTTTTGAAACTCCTAGTCCTTTCCGTCCCAGATGACAAAAATGTCATCCACGAAACGGAGGAGGTTCTTAATGTGGCCGACATAAGGATTCTGTTGGGTAAAGACATATATTCTCTCGAACATGGCCAGGAACAGGTTAGCGAACGAGCACGACACCGGTGGGCCCATGGCCGTGCCTGTTCGCTGCCTGTAGCATTGGCCCTCATATTGAAATGCATTATGCAATATCAGATCCAGTGACTCCACCACAAAGTCCACAAATGTTACTGATTTTTCAGTGCACTCCAAGAACTCCCGGACCGCCTGTATACCCGCATTCTGAGGAATGCGGGTATACAGGCTTTCCACGTCTATGGATGCCAGTTTGTACCCTTCCTGCCATCTGAAGTCTTTTAATGCCAAAATTAAATCCCATGTGTCCCGTTTGTAAGTGGGAGTGTGCTTTAATAGGGGAGACACCAACCAGTCTATGTAGCTGGATAGGTGCTCCATAGGAGCACCAATACCAGCCACTATAGGCCGTCCTGGTGGGGGATGTACCTTTTTGTGTGTTTTAGGTAAAATGTACCACCTTGGTTTAGCAGGGTTTGAGGGGAGGAGCCGCTTGGCCAATTTCTCAGTGATAATATTCTTCTCTGTATATTTTCTCAAATGCCCTCTTAACCTGTCCATTATTTTAGCTGTGGGGTCTCTTTGCAATTTCTCATAAACGGTTGGATTATCCAACAGGTTATGAGTAGTGTTGCTCGCGAATATTCGCAATTCGAATATTATTTGCGAATATCGCATATTCGCGAATTCGCGAATTTCGCGAATATAGCGCTATATATTCGTAATTACGAATTTTCATTTTTTTTTTTTTTTTTTTTTTCTTCACAGTACACATCACAGTGATCACCCCTCTCTGCTTCCAGCTTGTGTGGTGTAAAGAAGGCTCTAATACTACTGTGTGAGACTGGCGTGCGAAAATTCGCATCTGCGAAAATTAGTGTATGCTACTTTTCGCATATGCGAATTTTCGATTATGATTATGTGAATTTCCTATATGCTAATTTTCACATATGTTAATTTTCGCATACGCGAACTTTCGCATATGCGAAAATAAAACGAGAATATAACGAATATGCGAATATTCGCGAATATATGACGAATATTCCTCCATATATTCGCGAATATTCGCGAATTCGAATATGGCCTATGCCGCTCAACACTAGTTATGAGCTTCTTTTTCATAGTCCTCTTTTCGCCAGACAACCGCACTACCTCCTTTGTCTGGTTTCGAGACGACTATATCCTCCCTCTCAGCCAACCATTTCAAAGCCTCCCTTTCCTCTGTGGGGATATTAGGGGCAAACTCAGTATAAATTAGGGCTTTTATATCCTTAGACACTGATCATTGAAACAGATCCAAGGCTCCTCCTGGGGCTATGGGAGGATTGAAAGTTGAGGGGTTTCCTCCAGTGAAAAATATGTTTTCACCAAGATCACTTTCCCTAGTTATTTCCTTTTCCAAACTCATTAGCTCCCGTATGGCTGCCTCATCCTCCATTGTCCCCTCATTCATCAGCCTGAACCCTAATGGGCCAATAAAACATGGTACTTCTCCTTCTTTTTTTTTGCTGCTTATATGACATTGGTTTATTAATTTGGGAATTGGTAGTGAAGAACTTTTTAATGTTAATCTTGCGGACTGCTTTGTACAAGTCCTCTTCAAAGGAAGCGTAGTCAAAGGATTCGACCAGACCGAAGTTTAGCCTTTTTTTCAGAACTGTAATGCACGCCTCACTTAAGGTATATTCTGTCAAGTTAATTACAAGATCGTCCTCTCCCTCTACTTTCTCCACGTCACGGCCTTGCGTTTCATTGGCGGTTTTCTTTGCTCCTCTCTTCCTCCTTTGTCCGCCCCGTCTCGTTCTCCTCCTTTTGTTCTCCCTAAAAAATCAGCTGTATTAGGGGGTCCGCTTCTCTCTGATCTCTCCTCTGACCAGCTTGACTCCGATTCTGGGGTCAAATAATCTATTATAGCCACTGTTCTCATTGTGGAAACTCCCTCTTCTTTGCGTTTTTTGTTTCTTCCAGGTAAATTCTTGGTTTGACTCAAAGTCCCGCTTATCCCTTAAGAACTTGTCTCTTTTTATTTCTTTCACCATGTTCTGCAGAGTATTAATTTTCTTTTCTAAACTGGCTTTAAATGTCTTGTATTGCTGCTCTGATAACCTTGTCCTAAGTTCACACTTAGCTTTGCAAAGCTCCTCTGTTATGAGGGCGTACTCCTGCTGGTTTTTCTCTAGGATCAGTTTCTGAAGGTTTAATGAGTGTTGCAGGTGTTCAGCTTTCCAGGCTTTTATGAACTCCTCATCCTCAGCGAATTGAGAAGGCACTTAGTATGTTCTCAGGCCTCTGGGGGTGCGATTGTTTTTAGCATAAGCCTTTAAGGAGCTGATGGTCCAGAATAACCTTGTTTCCCGGTCAGCCAAGTTGTTAATCTTGTACTCCAAGCTTTTAATACTCATGACTTGGATATCGTCCTGAGACTCGCAGGATGAAAAATATCCCCCCGCGTCCGCTCTCCCTGCTATGATCATGCTTTCACCTCCTCATTAGTAGCTTCCATTTCCATGTTTTGTTGGTTTGCGATCCCCTCTGACATTTACTGTGCCCTGGTGTTAAAGAACAAAGTCCATCCAAAAACTGCATTGATAAAGATACACCGGCACCAGTGTCAAGCTAAGGGTTAATGCAACTGTATGGGAGGTGTGCTCGTACCTGTCTTGCTGTGTGAGTTTCAGTGGTGCAATGCGTTTTATGCAGTAATCCAACAAACAGTAGAAGGAAGAAATAATGCAGCACTCACCACAAGCTCTTTATTCAGCTATAATAATGGACAGGTTAAGAGGGCATTTGAGAAAATATACAGAGAAGAATATTATCACTGAGAAATTGGCCGAGCGGCTCCTCCCCTCAAACCTTGCTAAACCAAGGTGGTACATTTTACCTAAAACACACAAAAAGGTACATCCCCCACCAGGACGGCCTATAGTGGCTGGTATTGGGGCTCCTATGGAGCACCTATCCAGCTACATAGACTGGTTGGTGTCTCCCCTATTAAAGCACACTCCCACTTACGTACGGGACACAGGGGATTTAATTTTGGCATTAAAAGACTTCAGATGGCAGGAAGGGTACAAACTGGCCTCCATAGACGTGGAAAGCCTGTATACCCGCATTCCTCAGAATGTGGGTATACAGGCGGTACGGGAGTTCTTGGAGTGCACTGAAAAATCAGTAACATTTGTGGACTTTGTGGTGGAGTCACTGGATCTGATATTGCATAATAATGCATTTCAATATGAGGGCCAATGGTACAGGCAGCAAACGGGCACGGCCATGGGCACACCAGTGTCGTGCTCGTTTGCTAACCTGTTCCTGGCCATGTTCGAGAGAAGATATGTCTTCACCCAACAGAATCCTTATGTCGGCCACATTAAGAACCTCCTCCGTTTCGTGGATGACATTTTTGTCATCTGGGATGGAACGGAGGAGGGGTTTCAAAACTTTGTGCGTTACCTGAATGAGATTAATCAGGTCAACATGACCTTCACCAGCGTCTATGGAGGTGATAGTCTGGAGTTCTTGCATGTTAGGTTAGAGATCAGAGATAATATGATTATAACCACAGGTCATAGAAAACCAACTTCCAAGAACTCCATACTTCACTATGATTCCTCTCATCCAAAACACAAGGATGCGATCCCCTTTAGTCAACTCACTCGACTGAAGAGAATCAACAATGAAATCCAAGCGGAAGAAATGAGAAATTGCCTGAAAAAGAGAGGGTATCCCCCTGGGTTCTAAAAAAAAGCCAGAAACAGGATAGATCAGATCCCTAGAGAAAAACTATTTAAAACCAAAAATAAACAACAAAAAAGTGAAAGGATAGTATTCTCTTTTTAGGAATACACCTATGAATTACCAGATTAAAAAAACAATAAATGCACACTGGTACATGCTGCAACAAGATCGCGATCTGGAGAAAGTTACAGAGAAACTGCCCATAGTATCATATAAAAAGAATAAAACAGTACACGATACCATAAAAAGATACCAGAAAGCAAAAAAAACAAAAAGTCAATTGGTTATCTGACAATCGCCCTATGGGCAATTATGCTTGTTCCACTTGTTCATTTTGCAAGTTCAATGCCAAAGCGAAGTTTCTCAAACTGGGTGGCCACGACATCACGATAAAAACATTTTTACATGTAGAACGAAATTTGTCGTGTACACCCTAGTTTTTAGTTGTGGCAGGTTCTACATTGGCAAGAGTATTAGGCCCCTGGTTCATAGAATTCGGGAACATGTCAGGTCACTTACTACGGGGGTGGGTGCCAGTAGATTCATAACACATATAAATGAATGCCACGCCGGGGAATCCATCCCATTTACGTTCAGTGCATTAGAAAGATTAGAACATCCAATGGAAGGTAGGGACAGGAATCAGGAGCTTTTGAAAAGAGAATCAAGGTGGATCTTACGTACTTGAAGCCTTGGGTCAGCTAGGTTTAAATGAAAAATATGAAATGGGAGCATTTTTAGCTACCTGAGTTAAAGTTATACATTTTGTTACTCGCAGAGTTAGGAGGTATTGCTTTTAATTTGTTTTACGTGTTTTTGATTTGTATATGTTTATACATTGGTGATTGGTTAGACTACCTGCATGGACAGGTCCGTCGCCACCCACATCCCCCTGCACGCCAGGTCTTCTCTCACCTGCTGTACCTGTCTGCATGCTTTTAACCGAATAAAGAAGACGGTGAATAAAGAGCTTGTGGTGAGTGCTGCGTTATTTCTTCCTTCTACTGTTTGTTGGATTACTGCATAAAATGCATTGCACCACTGAATCTCACACAGCAAGACAGATACGAGCACACCTCCCATACAGTTGCATTAACCCTTAGCTTGACACTGGTGCCGGTGTATCTTTATCAATGCAGGTTCCAATAATTTTGTCCAGCCCATTTTTGGAGTTTGGTGTGACATTATGTCCAAGTTGCTTTTTTCCCACCCTTTTTTGGTTTAGTTCCAATACACACAAAGGGAGTAAACGTGTAAAGCAAAACGTGTTACTGCAATCCTTTTCTGTGAGAAATACTTCATTTTCTTAAAATTTTTTAGGGGTGCCAACATTTACGGCCATGACTGTATGCATATTTTTGGGATCTTTTCGGATCTTTTTACACTGCTGTGTCCTTTGTCTATTTTTGGATGTTGATAAATATTTTATTTTTAACATTTTGTTTGTGGAAAATAAAATATTATAATGCGTTAGCTTCAGTTTATTGTTCTGATGTCCATGTAGCTGCTGTAAAGTGTATCTCTAAGGCTGGAATTCCACTTGTTTTTTGGGTGGAAATACGCCAAGAAAAACGCCAATTCTACCGCATGGCGTTTTTTTGGCCAAAAAATGCTGCGGCCAGATGTTTGCTCTAAGTCAATGAGAAATCGCAAAATTCTTTTTCCACTTGGCGTTTTTCAGTTTGGCGTTTTTTTTTATCCTTTCATTTTTTTTTTCTACTCTTTTTTGGTGTTTTTCAGCTCCTTGGCGGTTTTGCAAAATCGCAGCATGTTGAGCCTATGGTGTTTTTTCCCTGAAATCGTGGCATTTTTCTCCCATAGAAGTCTATGGGAGTGAAAAAACACCCCCAAAAAACGCCAAGTGGGTTTTAACTTTGGCATTTTTTTATTCTCCTTTGGACTTTAGCAATCTAAAAAAGTGATGGAGATACCTTTTTTTAATAAAATTTCGTAGGGTACCATTAAAAAAATTAAATAAAATAGATACAGTAGTGATGGAAAAAATGTATTTAACGAAATGTATTTTTTTATAACAAAATTTTTATAAATTTTTAAACAGGGATCAAGTTATGTGGGCGGGCAGGGGACTAAAAATATAGCCGACAATTAGAGATGAGCGAACTTACAGTAAATTCGATTCGTCACGAAAGCTGGACTAATTTATGCAGGAAAAGGCATCAACTGCCAAGCCGAGAAGTTTGTAACGAATCAAATTTACTGTAAGTTCGCTCATCTCTACCAACAATAATAAAAATGTAGTGTGTGTATGTGTGTGTTTTTCATTTTTTGTTCTTTATTTTTTAGGTGGTACTACTAGTCCCAGCATGGAACACACTGTTCCATTATGGGAGTAGTAGTTCCTGTACTAATTGACGATCACCCGGGTTCCGTTTCGATACTTCTATATAATTTATAGATGCGGCCGGCCGCTCTTCTATGGTCCCCTGCACTGCCGTATATATACATCTATTCATATTTCCCGCAGAGAGCTGTGATTGGCCAGATGGTTCCAGCCAATCACAACTCTCTGTGGGAAATATGAATAGGTGTATATATACGTCAGTGCAGGGGACCATAGAAGAGCGGCCGCCCGCATCTATAAATTATACAGGAGGATCACAGCAGGTGTCAGGAGTGACATCAGCTGTGATCTTTCCTTAACTGCAGGTACTATTACTCCCAACATGAAGTGCACTCTGCTCAATGCTGGGAGGTATAGTACCTGCATTAATAGCCAGATCACAACATGTGTCAGAAGTTACACTCACTGCAATCTGTCTATTAATGCAGGTACTACAGCTCCCAACATGGAGCAGAGCGTGCTCCATGATGGGAGTAGTAGTACCTGCAGTTAAGGAAAGATCACAGGGGGTGTCACTCCTGACATCCGCTGTGATCGTCCTATCTATTGCAGAGATGCGGATGGCTCTGTACTGCACTCGCATCTCTGCACTATACTCCAGCCAGTGATATGAATAGAACATCACTCATTCCTATTTCCCTCTGAGAGCTGTAATTGGCTGTAACCATCCGGCCAATCCCCGCTCTGAGAAGAAAATAGGAATGAGTGATGTTCTATTCACATCACTGGCCGGAGTATAGTACAGAGATGCGAGTGCTGTGTAAAGCCGCTCCGCATCTCTGCTATATTATGGACGATCGCATCGGGTGTCAGGACTGACACCCGGGGCGATATGTTTATTAGTACAGGTACTACTACTCACATCATGGAACAGTCTGTTCCATGCTGGGAGTAGTAGTACTACATAAAAAATGTAAAAAAAATTAGAAAAAAAAGGGAAACACACACAGTTTATGAAAAATTTACATAAAAGTTCATTAGAAAAAATAAAACTTTCATTAAAACATTTTTTTCCCATCCCTACTGCATCCTTTTTTTATGGTACCCAAAAAGGGGCCAAAAATGCAATTTCAACTGAAATGCAAAAATGCCAGAAAAAAATGCCAGAAAAAACATCAGAAGCAGGAAATTGCACTGGCATTTTTTCTGGCGTTTTTTTCATTAAAAAAACATTGGGAAAAAAACCAGGTGGAATCCCAGCCTAAATGCTGTTAGAGCAGAGTAGAAGCTCTGGCAATATGGCTGTCCCCCCAATAATATATAAGAAAAATATATAATCAGAAAATAGAAGCAGAATAGAAAAAAGAACATGGCTCAGTATCTGGCCTTAATAAAAAAAAAATATATATCTAGGATACAAACAGAATGAATGATATCATATCATTTCAGTGTCATTGATGTTAATGTCATAGAGATCTGTTCAATGACTCTTTATTATTGACATTTCATGTCTCATTTAACCTTATAATTTTGCTGTATAAAAATGCTAAATAATATACATTTGCAATTATACAGTTTAATTAAAGGGGAACTCCAGTGGAAACAATTGGAAAACAAATGTTTTCAACTCAACTGGTGCCAGAAATTTATACAGATTTGTAAATTACTTCTGTTAAAAAATCTGAAGCCTTCCAGTACTTATCAGCTGTTGTTTACTACAGAGAAATTTGTGAAGTTCTTTCCAGTCTGACCACAGTGCTCTCTGCTTACACTTCTGTCCGTGTCAGGAACTGTCCAGATTAGAGGAAAATCCCCATTGAAAACCTCTCCTGCTCTGGGCAGTTCCTGGCATGGACAGAAGTGTCAGCAGAGAGCACTGTTGTCAGAACTTCACAAATTTCTATGTAATATATCTGTAGTTTACGCAGCTGATAAGTACTGGAAGAGTTGATATTTTTAAATACAAGTAATTTACAAATCTGTTTAACTGTCTGGAGCCAGTTGATTTAAAAAAATAAATTTCCACCAGAGTTCCCCTTTATTCCTCCTTGTACTACAAACTAAATTTTACATAGTGCACATATTGTTTGTCAATCTGCAAACTGATAATGTATACTTGATTATGAAAAAAAAATTCCAAATATATTTAAATGAATAAAAATCAGAACAGAAATTATAATTAGCATAGATACATCATAGTAGGTTTGCCTACAGCGAAATATAAAGGTCTCTAAAAAAAAATATATATATATTTTGAAGACTGAAAGGGCAAATTCTTAAAACGTTAAAATGAAGTACTGTTTATTTCCAATTATGCAAACTCTGACCTTATGGAAATACAAATACTGCATAATTAAAGTAAATGCAAACAGCAGAACATTTTAGGACTCCGCAATATTTATATATTTATATAAAGCACACACTTGTGCCCAAGGGGATTTTTTCTTTTCTGACAAGTTTTTTTTAATAAGTACATTTTTCTTAAAAGGAAAGAACTTACTTTTGTAATTACATGTTAGAAGGCCCTTGAAACAAAATTTTAGATGTTTTTAGCATGTGCAATACCAAATGTTCATGGTGGTGATTCTAATAAAAATTTATAGGACCCCATAGCAAATCCAAGAATGGTCCCCTAGCTTGTTAAAGCAAACTAAACTTCAGTAATACAAACAGCAGAATAGATACTTTCCTTAAACATTTACAGTCACTCCAAATAGGTTTGTATTCTGCTAGACCTTTGAGCTCCATTATTGGGTCAGAACTTGGGCCTGCCACGGTATCAACAGCATCAATAAAGCTCTCGAAATTCTTTTGTCTTCTAGAACACACAATATAACATTTTGTTATACCTTAAAGGGCTTTTGTCACGTTGGGCAGGGATAGAGTGAAGCCCTAATCTTGCCCACACCCTCTGTCCCTGCCTACTTGCGTTCATGTCCTAACAACGGGTCTAAAACCACAAGGACAGTCCCTTCCTAACTATGTGCATGGACAGACAGAGTCAAAACAATAAAATACAAAACAGTCGGAGTGGGGGAACAGCTGGAGGCACACAAAATTAACAGAAATAAATCTAGACAAACACAAAGTAAAGCGGGTCAGACTAGCAGGGGTCAATAACAGGAGTAAGCAGAGTACCAGAACACTAAGCAGGAGAGTAGTGAAAAAGCCAAGCCAGAGATCAAAACCTAAAGTCGGAAACACTATAGGATTGCTGGTTACTAAAAATAGTCTTTAACTGGCAAGGACTAGAAGCACACTGCATGTCTAAATAGCCAGCTACACAGGTGCAATCTCAGCATGGTCAGCTGACCAGCCCAGATAGCTAGGGCATAGCCAGCAACCAAACCAAAGCTCAAGAGAGTTTAACCCTTCAGATCAGACACGGATGAGTCATTATAGTTTTACCAGTGACACAAATATTTAAAATGGGCAGGTTGGTGTAAAAAAAATGGCCTCTTCTGATCCCTATAACTTTTTTATTTTTCCACGTACAGGGCAGTTTGAGGACTCATTTTTTGCGCCGTGATCAGAAGTTTTTATTGGTATGATTTTTGTTTTGATCAGACTTTTTGATCACTTTTTATTCATTTTTTAATGGTATAAAAAGTGACCAAAAATATGTTTTTTGACTTTGGAATTTTTTTTGCGCGTACGTCATTGACCGTGCGGTTTAATTAATTATATATTTTTATAGTTCGGACATTTATGCACGCGGCGATACCAGATATGTTTATTTATTTATTTTTTTACACTGTTTTATTTTTTTTATGGGAAAAGGGGGGTGACTCAAACTTTTATTAGGGAAGGGGTTAAATGACCTTTATTAACACTTTTGTTTAACTTTTTTTTTGCAGTGTTATAGGTCCCATAGGGACCTATAACACTGCACACACTGATCTCTTGCACAGATCACTGGCGTGTATTAACACGCCTGTGATCAGTGTTATTGGCGCTTGACTGCTCCTGCCTGGATCTCAGGCACGGAGCAGTCATTCGTCGATCGAACACCGAGGAGGCAGGTAAGGGCCCTCCCGGTGTCCTGTAAGCTGTTCGGGATGCCACAATTTCACCGTGGCGGTCCCGAACAGCCCGACTGAGCAGCCAGGTCACTTTCACTTTCACTTTAGAAGTGGCGGTCAGCTTTGACTGCCACTTCTAAAGGGTTAATACCGCACATCGCCGCGATCGGCGATGTGTGGTATTAGCCGCGGGCCCTGGCCACTGATGAGTGGCGGGACCGACGCGATATGATGCGGGATCGCGGCGCGATCCCGCTTCATATCGCGGGAGCCGGCGCAGGATGTAAATATAGTCCTGCGTCATTAAGGGGTTAAACATAAATCCCGCCCCTATCCTATATTTGTTGTTGACATATAAGTAACATGTGTGCCAAGTTTCATGTTAATATCTTTAGCCGTTTGGAAGTTTTTGTGGAACATACATACACACACACGTTGAGTTTTATATATATAGATTTGTGTTGTCAGACAACCTCTTTAAAACCAATGATAATGTTCAAATGGAACTTACTTAAAGGGGTATTCCAGCCTTATTCTTCTTATCCCCTATCCAAAGAATAGGGGATAAGATGTCTGATTGCAGGGGTCCCACCACTGGGACCCCCGCAATCTCGGTGCAACTCCCGGTGTTCTGTGCTGGGCGCTGCCTCCAAGACGTGACGTCAAAGCCACACACACCCCCACGTGATACCATGCCCCCCTCCATTCATGTGGCAGGACCACTGCAATCAGATATCTTATCCCCTATTCTTTGGATAGGGGATACGATGTATAGGGCCAAAATACCCCTTTAAGCTTTTTAAAATTTGGGGAAATTAGGGATATACCTCAATTCCATCCTATGTATTCCACAGTGGAGCCAGGGGGAGTCAATTTATAGTAAATCATTGCAAGGTTGTATGTTATTAATATTCTTATTTGTTAAAGGTCTCCAATCTGTTTATCTCTATGTGAAAATGTCTCCAGAAACAATACCCAACAACAATCTATACAGTTTGGTTTATTTGAGGATTATTTGATTAGTTATCTTCTTAGGCCGCTTTCACACTGCCATTGCTCCCTGTCAAGAACGGCCGTTAAAGTCTATTTTTTTGTGTGTGTGTGACTTGAACAGCCGTTCTAATGATGGGGAGCAACAGGCAACAATGGGTCCCGACGGCTGCCATTTACTATTATGGGGGCTGTCAGGCGCCGTTGTTTCTTAATAGAGGAATAGAGGGAGAAAAAGACTGTGCAAGCAGTACTTTTTCTCCCACTATTCTCCCCAGCTCCTCTGATGGCCGTCACGCTACCGTGTCATAACGGAAATGTGAAAAAGCCATAGTAAAGTAAATAGGAATATAGGGGGGAGATTTATCAAGAAATTTCCATTTTAGATCAAATTTCCATCTTTTTTTTGCTCTATACTTTGACTAGCGTGCGCCTTATTCATCAATAATGTGCAGCGTAATGATGACTAAGGCGCAGCTCTCCTTTAGCGTGAAAAGTCATCTAGCGTACACCTTTTCTGAAAAAGAGTCAGACCAATAACCAGAGGCCTGGGTTCTAAACCCGTAGTACACGTACCCATAGTGGTACACCACGGGTTGAGCGTTGGTATGCGAAAGCGGCGAAAAATACTGGACATGCATTGGCAAGTATTTGTCAGCGCATAGCCGCTGCAGCTCACTGTACAGTAGCGCGGCCCGAGCAGTGGCCTCGGTTAACGTAAGTGAGCTGCGTGGTTGCCCTGGAGACGTGTGACCTCCCCTGACGTTGCACGGAGTTGCCGCAGGGCAGAAGAAGTCACTCGTCAGGAGGAGTGACACGTGAACTGGACGTGCTTTGCTGCCTAAATTATGTTAGGGGAGGCCAGGTAAAGGAAAAAAAGAAAAGTTTAACAAACTTTATGGTCAAGAGGGCGACTGATGGGACGGAGGGGGGATGTATGGGATGGTGCAGGAGGCATATTAAGATGAGGGGAGAGGGATAATGGCAGAGGGGGATGGGGATTAATAAAGCACAAGGCATTAAAATTGAATGCCTTGTGCTTAATTACTCCCCATCCCCCTTCCGTCATTATTACTTTCCCACTCCATCTTAATATGCCTTCTGCTTTATTGCTCTGCCACTGTAAAGGTGCCGCATTGGTCCAATGGACCCAGCGGAACCTGTTATTGGTCCGGTAATCCACAGTTGTCAGGGAAAGATTATTCCTGACACAGCAAGTTGGTTAATAGGTTAAATAATAATAATAATGTTTGATAGGTTAAAGGTCACAGTAGATGTGTGAGACATAGAACTTTTTGTCACGTCTACTGTGAGGAGGTGTAGCATAGCGACAAATAATTGTCATTTGCGTGAGAAATAGCGACTTTTCAGGAAAGTCACAAATAATAAATACGTGACCACTGCATGGTCAAAAATAAAATGGTCTACATTTGGACAGAACAGTAAAAAGTATCTATATGTAAAGATGCATTAAAGTCGCTGAACAGCGTCAAAACATAGAACATAAAAATGGTCTAAAGGCAATTATAAATCTCCCCCATAGATTTTCAAAATTAACTTAGACTGCTTCTCCTGTACTTGAACACAAATGGAGAACCGTATGAATTCCGAAGCTTTAAACAGAAGTTCCTAAAATAATGTAATGAATTAATAAAGGCTTGAATGAGGTTTGTATGGCATTTTTGTGTAACCCAAGGAGATTTTACTGGTCCTCCAGTAAGGATCACAAGTACTTATTGGTAGGGTTATGTTCATGAATGTTAATAGGGAAGAGCCTGGTTGGGAGGAAGAATGATAAAGCAAGTGATAATGAGTTAGACAAGTTTTAGAGGCTAGAGTATGTGTTTTCTGTAAAGCTTGGTAGATGGAAGCTAAAGATTTTATAAGAGCCCCTCACCATGTACAGCCTTGACTACTGCTAATAATTTGATATTTTTGCATAGATTTAGTAGTTTAAACCATGTGTAATTTGAATGGCTCTGAACAGATATAGCTGGCTCCGCTGTCACCTTTAGCTACATCCCTAGTAAAACTTCTTAAATGGGCACTGTCAGATTCAAAAAACGTTTTATATGTTGTACATCTTGGCAAAACATTAACCTTTCTAATGTACGTCATAAAAAAAATTGGATCTCCTTTTTATAGAAATCATGGCTTATTAAAAAAAGGCCACTAGGGGTCACCATACCATCCAGAGGATAATCCTGTCTGGCTACAGCAGCATCTTTGTCCCAGCTGGAGCACAGGCTGGGACAAAGTTCTGTATGTGAGGGCAGATGCCTGTCTATTAACAGAGAAGAGAGAGTTCCAGAGCAGCCGGCAGTGGTTAGATGAAGAGCCTTAGCAAATCACAGCAGACTCTGGGAGGAAGATGAGCTATGTAGAGTGAGGGCAAGAGATGGACAAGCACAGGATGAGAACCAAGTGAGCACTAAAAAGAAGGTATTTGTGAGAAAAATATAGGTGCTACATACATGATAATCAGGATTAAGTACTGAGTAGCATATAAAATTGTTTGTGGGATATGACAGCTACTCTTTAAATAGGTAAATGAGTCTATTGCTTTTACAAATATAAGGGCAATGTGTGACTCCTGAACTTGATTGGACAAGAGGTTAAAAATACAGTATAATTAAAGAGGGTTTCTGATGTAATTGTTGTCCACAACAAGCATAATAATATTCCCCCCTTATACTCATTTATTTCAGCTTCATATATATATATATATATATATATATATATATATTTATATCACATTGTGCAACATCAGACCGCACACCCATAAAGCTGGCCTTAGCTCCATTTACTTTGTAATATTCTTTGTGTTCTGTAAATTATACAAACATGAAGTATTCCTGTCAATTGTAAAAGTCCATGCGCGTGTAATATACGTATGAGTGCTGATATTAATGATTAAAATTAAACAGAAATCCCTCATTATCATTGGGGAATAACTACCATGCTGTTGTATTTTTCAATAACTATAACACTATTTACAAAAGAAACATTAAAGAGTCCTATGCTGTTACTTGTAAAGCACAGTTTTAAATGTAATTCACCGCTTAAGAACTCAATGTTATCGTCCAAGCTGCTTATTTCTAACAAAATTCTGGTACTTTGTTGTAGCTTTTCTACCCTGCTCTTCACGCAATGTGATATTAACCAGGGCAGCAAATAAAAGAGTTTGGAATAGAAAAAGAGAAGCTTTTAACCTGGTGCTTATAACAGATTTGGAGTGGGCATGCAATTAGCTTTTGAGCCATTTAGTGCCACAAACTGATTGATAGTTGTGTATCATTTATTGAACACTTCACAACAATGCCAAGTTATTTTTCTAGTACATGAAGCTAGATGAGAAACTGCAGCCATCTACTGGCAGCATAAGGAATCACAAGCATGTACTCTGCCTGTTGGCAAAAGCATGTAATACATATGCGTTTTATGTTAATGCCCTACCTAGGACACCTTCCTTTAGCATATATGGCTATATTTATAAAGGGGGTTCTATAAAATAAAGAGGGCTAAAATAGTACCGACAGGTGCCAAAGATCTTGGAGACTAAGATTATAATGGTAATAGTTTATTTACCTTGGTAATATTATTGAGGGAATATCAAAGGGAATCTGAGTCCAATCTGCAGGGAGAGCTGAGCAGATTGATATATAGATAAACTCTGGGAGTAACATAAACAGTGTGGCTCGTGGGGCTTCGCTATTTGCGCAACTCCCAATAGATTCAATGGGAGTTTCGTAAATTGTGTTCCTACTTTGTCTGTTTGTGGCTTTTTTTGACTACCTCCGATGGCCGCAAACAGTCCAGAGAGGGCTGGAAAAGCAAATTTAGGATATGAATTCCCCTTTAAAAATTCAATCTATATGACCAGATACCGGTCAATCACTGACTAGGAACCACTCCCCCCCCCCCCCCCCCCCCACACTTGACAACCAGCCCAGAATGAGCAGATGTTTACATGACTAAATGGACCGTTATCCTAAAAAAATTTCCATTAAACTATCCATCAAAATTCTGTTTCTTCTTCTCTATAACATGATGCCTGCATATTGTACTGCATTTTCAACAAGAAAGGTTCCTTTTAAAGTAGTTGTCTCATGAAGACAACTCCCATTTATGTGCCCTATTAGCATATATGACATAGGGGAGGGAGATTCCTCATTTAGGTCCCACATCTTTGAGCAGGATGAGAGAGACATTCTGGCAGGCTTAAAGGGGTAGTCTGGAGAACCTAACTAATCAATTAATGACAGGATTGTGGATAGGTGTCTGATCGCAGGGGGTCTGGCCAGTGGCTAGCATAAGTTTGCTTTGTTTAAAAAGGCTGCTTAAGCCATATGTAAATAAAAAACCTTAAATAGTCACTGCACTTAAACTTTTCATAAATCAACAGTATATGTTATTATAGAAATGGCTCTTTCTACATTTATCAGGTTCTTTTCTTCAGTTCACTGAGGGATCAAGTTATAGGATGTCAATAGAAGTCTATAACGAGTGTAGGGGGCAACTGAATATTTAGACATGCAGCTTGGGGAAATTAGGGAAACATAGGGAAACTAGTGAAAGAATTTACATATATGCCATCATATAATTTCCACGAATTGTGCTTCTCCCCATGTATACTCACAGGACAGTTTATTCTGAAACGTTTATTTGAAGTTTGGTAAGCATATAACAACCGTGTAAAGGTTTCACAGGTTTCTAATATAGAGTTTCATATTTACTACTGCTGTCAGTAAAAAGTAGAACACAGTCATAAAAAATGTATTTCTATTTAGTCAGTGGTTTATTAATGTATGTAATTTACATTTACTGTGTGCGTGTATATCACTTTTGTATATAGATGGTAATCAGAGACTAAAGCCCATTGTGCACAGTAGAGTACATATAATGATAACAGACATGGCTCATTTTCACAGCACTTTTACACAGCTTTGATCCATACTCTTGTTTTCAAGAAGGAAGCAAAACGTGTTTCTTGAAAGGTTGACAAGCAATGGGTCACACAGCGGCACTGCCAGCTTAGTTTAAATTGGTCAATTTTAGTATCTGCTCTTAGGTCTCCAGAGTACAGTTATGTTTTCCAAGTCAAGTGATTTCATTTAATATTCTAGCTGACAAAAACATACAGGAGATTTGCTCTCAGATATATCACAGACAAAGGCACACTATAAATAGCAGAATAAATAAATAGTTCCTCGCTCATTCTGTCACCTGTCCTGTCATATCATGCATCTCTGGTTACCTGGCATTTAATAGTCGCATTTATTCTGAGGAGAATAGAAAGCCTGCTTCTAGGTTTCATTTATTTATTTTCTGGGATAAAAGAAAAAGTTGGACAGTATCAGTGTGGGGATTTTTATGGAATCATCGAAGGAAATAAACACTAATGGTCCACCCTGCATCTATACAGAAGATGTGCATTTCCACTTTTAATTGGATTGTTTTCTTTGTTATTATTGTACCTACAGCACATATGATAATTGGGTTCTAAAAGATAATTTGTGGATCAACCCAGATGAAACTGACCCTAGTCGTAAGCTTTGGTGCCCATTAGAGTCTTAGCCCAATTGATGACAACTAAAACATCTCCCCTGTAATGGAGGGGGGGGGGGGGGCACTGGTGACCCCCAGCTGCCCAGCTCTTTGGAGTGTTTCGGCCCCAACCTTCTGAGCCTGGTTTTGGCAGTGACATGTGGATATAGGAAACTTTGGATAAACTTTTTATAGGGAGGTTTATCCAGTTATAAACCCTTTATAGGGAATCTGTCTACTCTAGATCCTGCTCAAAGATCAAGGTCAAAGAGGCTGTAATAATCGTCAGGATTCCTCCAACCCCGCCCCTCCTTGCCTTGATAGATATACAGGACTCCTGTAGCACTCAGCTGTGCATGTCAATAATTGAAGGCAGGGAGGAGTAAGGGAATGAGGAGGTGTGCATTCTGCTGCTTAGCACAGCCTCTTTGACACTTGGGCTCTGAGCTTAATATAGAGCTGACAAATTCCCTTAAAAATGCTGTTGCTTCATCAGTTTTGCTTTTTCCTTTCCACTTCTGACTGTCTTAACCCCTTAACGACCAAGCACGTAAATGTACGTCCTGGTGCGGCGGTACTTAGCGCACCAGGAAGTACATTTACGTCCTGTGTATGACCGTGAGCATCGGAGCGGTGTTTGCATCATACATGCAAATCAGCAGCTGGGGACCCGCCGGTAATGGCTGCCATTAACCCCTCAGATACCGTGATCAATACAGATCACGGCATCTGCGGCAATGTGTATGTTAAAATAGATGATCGGGTCACCAACAGCGCTGTAATCATCTGTAATGGTGCCCGGAGGTCCCCTTACCTGCCTCCGGCCATCTCTTCGGGTCTTCTGCTCTGGTCTGAGATCAAGCAGACCAGAGCACAAGATAGCCGATAATACTGATCAGTGCTATGCCCTATACATTGCACTGAACAGTATTAGCAATCAACTGATTGCTATTGATAGTACCCTATGGGTACATGAAAAGTGTAAAAAAAAAAAAGTTGAAAAATGAATAAATAAAAAGTTTAAAAAAAATGTGAAAAATCCTCTCCCCAATAAAAACCTTTTTCCCATTTTACCCCTAAAAAGCGTAATTTTTTTTAATAAACATATTTAGTATCGCCATGTGTGTAAATGTCTGAACTATCAAAATATAATGTTAATGATCCCATACGGTGAACGGCGTAAGCGTAAAAAATAAAAAGATTCCAAAAATGCAGCTTTTTTTGTCACATTTTATTCCCCAAAAAATTAATAAAAAGTGATCTAAATCTTGTATTTATGCAAATGTGGTATCATTAGAAAGTACAGATGATGGCGCAAAAAAGGAGCCCTCATACCACCTCATATACGAAATAAAGCTATAGGTGGTCAAAATAGGTAGATTTTGTACAAAAAGGCCGCGGCTCTCCCATGCAGAGGGCGTTGCAGCCGACACGCCTCCTCCATACATCTCTATGGGAGAGGCGGGGAGGCAGCGTTCGTGCCTCCCCGTCTCCCCCATAGAACTGTATGGGGACGGGGAGGAGATGGGGCATCACCATCAACCTCTAGGTCGACGCTACGTCACCATGAGCGCTCAAGGCGGCACCCCGTTAGGGAGACCGGGGGGGGGTCCCAGTGGTTGTACCCCCTGCGATCAAACACGTATCCCCTATCCTGTGGATAGGGGTTAAGTGTAATGCTGCTGCAGTTGTCCTTTAAGGGGTTAAAGAAGACACCTTCTACATGGTCCAGTAACATCTTCAATACTGAAACTTTGTCACAAAAATAAACAAAAACATTTTCTATATAAAAAGAAAGGTTGTACAAAAGAGGACTTTAATGTGTGATATGCTGTATGCCAATGTCAGTTTAAGGCTGGGTTCACACATAGCATTTTGGAGTATTATTTTTAGCCAAAGCACAGAACAAATCTACAAATCTTTTCATTGTTGCAGTTTTTTTCTGTGTTAGTTCCACTCCTGTTTGTGGATTAAAATACTGACTAAAATCCTATGTGTGTGAACCCAGCCCAAGATTCACAGCAGCATACTCTTGAGGTAGTCCTTTTAGCACATTTTCTGCTGATACATCTGTAATTGAAGCATGTCTTACCATATTATTTGCATATATTTGTAAAGAATAAGTGGAAGCAAGGATCTCTAAGCAACTAATGGTCTGTCAAAATTCAGGTCAGAACCATTTAGGCATTTGTTTGAACATTTCTGTCATATAAAATATTAGGAAGACAAAAATCATTCATGTAAATTGAATTCAGATGATACTTTGACATGGAGGGTGACACAGTGACAGTGTAGATGGCATCTAGAATAAAGTGTAAACTGCTGATCAAGAAGCCAAATCCTTTAAAATGCAGCTAGTGTATTACAAAATGAACAGGAAAATGATTGTACTGGACAGAGATTATTTATTGGAACTCTAATCTGACCAAAATAGACTCTACCAACAATCTGAATTATAAATTGGAAATATAACTGTTAAAGGAGTTGTCTGATTTTTAAAATACATTATAAATCAGATCAGGCCGATCTGATTTCATAGAAGGAGGTTCCCTGTTCAGGACCTTTATCTATTAGCTGGAGCAGAGAGCGACTACAAAAATATTTTTCATTCTAGAGAATTTAGCACATCAGTCGGTGACACAGACAATTGTGGTGGCCCAGTACAGAAGTGGCCCTTCTGTACCATGTAGGTCCTATCAGGTGTACTCCCAGTCCCCTGGCCCCCACACTCCTCAGAACACTATTCACCCATTCAGTTATGTATAGGTCAATGTACTGCATTTAAATGTTAATGTACCCTTAAACATTGTTACTAAGACCACTGTAACCAAGGAAGGTGCAAATGAACAGGTGACATGTTGGTGACCAATGGGACAACTCCAAATTGCTCCCTAGCTAGCCTAGTCAGTTCAGTTCTGAGTTGAGATTCTGCTGAGGTACAGTCAAGTGAAGACCTGAGAGTTGTCTGGTGTTCCTGAGGAAGACCAAGGCCTAACCACGCAGCTACGCATCCACCACCAGTGACCCCTGCAAGTGAAAGTCAAAGCCTGGTAAGCACAAATACAGGGGAGAAGTCTAGTCAAGATAGTCAAGTGTCAATTACTCAAGTCAGCATGGATTGCATAATTCAGTCCAAGTCTACTACAAGTCCCAGCGAGCCAACAAGCTCCCTAAAGTTCACTGAGCATCTCCTTGGGCCTGAACTGAGCTGTGAAGACTTCCCCATCTATCTGCCTCAGTAAAGTGCACCTTGCATCAAGGTGATTATCTGCCCCGCACCTGGCCCAGGAACCAGCGGCCATACCTCAATAACCACGCCCTGGCGTCACGAACACTAAGGGTTAATACCATCTACCCTAAGGGTTAATACCATCTGCCCTAAGGGTTAACAACATCTGCCCTTCCAACACCCTAACCACACATTGATTTGAATAATGGTGTGCTTTGAACATTTCATATACCATGTGTTGGTGCTGGAGATTAATAAAACCCCTAGTTCAGTTCTAGATTGCAGGTAACATTTTGGAGGTCTCAGAAGCAGAGCCCCTTTAAATCAGCTTTGGAGGACCAATACAACTAAATAGTCTTATAAAGTGGCAACATATTCTGGGGGTTATTTATCATTATGTTCCTTTTTTTTTTTTTCTAAATCTGCGAATTGTTTTTAATTTTGCCCTAATTGCATTTTTTTTTTTTTTACAAGTTCTAAAGTTCGTCATTTTGACCTTTTGGTGTTGCTAGACCATTTTTTTTAAAGTGACAGATGCAGTGGTCACAAATTTATTATCTGCATTAGTTTAAAATTTTTCCGCAAATGGTGCAATAAAACTCGCAAATCTCCTGGCCAGGTCTAAAAAAATGTACTATTCCTTTGGCATTTTTGCAAAAAGTGATGGAGATACCTTTTTAATAAAATTTCTTAGGGTACCATGATGGGAATAGTAGTACCTGTACTAATTGACAGATCGCCCCAGGTTCTGTTGCGATTGTTCTGTATAATGTATAGATGCGGCCAGCCGCCCCTCTATGGTCCCCAGCACTGCCGTATATATACACCTATTCATATTTCCCACAGAGAGCTGTGATTGGCCAAATGGTTCCAGCCAATCACAACTCTCTTTGGGAAATATGAATAGGTGTATATACACGTCAGTGCAGGGGACCATAGAAGAGCGAATAAAACTCGCAGATCTAGACCACCTCCCGACCAGATAAAAAAAAATGACTTCTCCTTTGGCATTTTTGCAGGCAGTTTTAATTCTTTTTTGGACTTTAGCGATCTAAAAAAGTGATGGTGATAGATTTTTAAAGAAAATTTCGTAGGGTACCATTAAAAAAATAATAATAACAAAGATACAGTAGTGATGGAAAAAATTGTATTTAATGAAATGTATCTTTTTTATAACAAAATTTTTATTAATTTTTCAACAGGGACGAATTTATGTGTGCGGGCATGGCACTAAAAATGTAGTCGACAATTATAAAAATGTAGTGTGTGTGTGTGTGTTTTTTAAACTTTTTTTTCTTTATTTTCTACATTTTTGTAGGTAGTACTACTACTCCCAGCATGGAACACACTGTTCCATGATTGGAGTAGTAGTACCTGTACTAATTGACAGATCGCCCATTGCGATCCTTCTGTATAATGTACAGATGTGGCCGGCCGCTCTTCTATGGTCCCCTGCACTGCCGTATATATACACCTATTCATATTTCCTGCAGAGAGCTGTGATTGGCCAGATGGTCCAAGCCAATCACAACTCTGTGGGAAATATGAATAGGCGTATATATATGGTAGTGCAGGGGACCATAGAAGAGCGGCCGGCCGCATCTATACATTGTATAGGAGGATCACGGCGGGTGTCAGGAGTGACATCCACTGGGATCTTTCCTTAACTGCAGGTACTACTACTCCCAACATGGAGCACACTCTGCTCAATGTTGGGAGCTGTAGTACCTACATTAATATACAGATCGCAACAGGTGTCAGAAGTTACACTCGCTGTGATCTGTCTATTAATGCAGGTAATACAGCTCCCATCATGGAGCAGAGTGTACTCCATGTGTGGAGTAGTAGTACCTGCAGTAAGGGACAGATCACAGCAAGTATCACTTCTGACACCCGCTGCGTTCGTCCTATCTATTGCAGAGATGCGGAGTGGCCCTGTACAGCGCTCGCATCTCTGCTCTGTACTCTGGCCGGCCACTCACTCACTTGGCTGCCACCATCCGGCCAATCATCACTATGGGCGGAAGATATGAATGAGTGATGGGAATTTCTATTCAAATCACTGGCCGGAGTATGGTGCAGAGATGCAAGCGCTGTATAGAGCATCTCTGCAATATTATGGACATCACACACCCGGGGCGATATGTCTATTAGTACAGTGTTTTCCATGCTGGGAGTATTAGTACTACCTAAAAAAAATTAAAAATAGAGGGAAAAAAGTGAAGCACAAACATGCTTTATTAAAAATTTATCAAAATGTCATTATAAAAAATAAAATTTTCCTTAAATACATTTTTCCCATACCTACTGCATTATTTAAATTTTTTTTGTACCCAGAAATGCATTTTTCACTCAAATGCAAAAAGGTCAGCTGCAGGAAATTTTTTTCAGTGGAAAAATTCCAGGAAAAAAAATGGAATCCTAGCCTTAGAAGCAGGATAGTCATGATCTGAAAGCAGAATAGAAAATGATCTAGGTGCAGAGCTGCACCAAATTTATCATGGTCTCTGCGAAAATATGATAAATTTGGAGCAGCACCGCCCAAAAAAAATGCATCTAGACAAACCCCAAAAATGATCTTGCCAAAACCATTAATGATAAATCTCCCCCTATGACTTTTAGAAGAAAAAAACTAAAGTGCAAAAAAAAAAAACATATCCTTAACCACTTAAGGACCTAGGGCGTATGGATACGCCTTGACGTCCTGGTACATAAGGACTCAGGGCATATCCATACGCCCATTGGAATTTCGGTCCAATCCGCATGCCGGGCAGAGACCGGACTGGGGTGACTGCTGATACCTACCAGCAGGCACCTGGGACAAATGCCCAGGGGGGTCATCAGACCCCCCCCATGTCGGCGATCGGTGCAAAATCGCAAGTGAATTCACACTTGTGATTTGCGCCTATTCCGGGTCATATGGGTCTATGGTGACCCGGTGACCCAGAATATAAGGGGGATCACGGTTGTCTAAGACACCTACGATCTCCCTGAAGGGATAGGAGTGAGGTTGCAGGGGTACCACCCCTCCTATCCCTGCTATTGGTCGTCAGAAGCGACGACCAATAGCAGATCGGGGGCGGGGGTTAACTTTCGATTTCCCCGTCCTGCTCACCCAGAATAGGCGGGGCAGAACAGGGAAATGAAGGGGACCGAACGCCGAAGTCCACTTACCCGTCCGGAGGCAGCGGGCGACGATGATCGGCGGGCAAGCATGTCGTGCGGCAGAAGAGGACAGCTCCCTGGATCCTATGGAAGCTGGTAAGTTGATCTGAAGGGCTACAGTCTGAGACCACTGTACAGTGGTCTATAAACTCTAGTCCTCCAGATGTTGCAAAACTACAACTCCCAGCATGCCCAGACAACTGTTTGGGCATGCTGGAATATGTCATTTTGCAACAGCTGGAGGGCTACAGTTTGAGACCAATATACAGTGGTCTCTAAACTATATCCCTCCAGATCTTGCAAAACTACAACTCCTAGCATGCCCACATAGCTGTTTGCTGTCTGGGCATGCTGGGATTTGTAGTTTTGCAACATCTGGAGGTCCACAGTTTGGAGATCACTGTGCAGTGGTCTATAAACTGTAGCCCTCCAGATGTTGCAAAACTACAAATCCCAGCATGCCCAGACAGCAAACAGCTGTATCAGCATGCTGGGAGTTGTAGTTGCGGACGTCCAGCTGTTGCATAACTACATCTCCCAGCATGCCCTTCTGTGATCAGTACATGCTGGGAGTTGTCGTTTTGCAACAGCTGGAGGCACACTGGTTGGAAAATATTGAGTTAGGTAGCAGAACCTAACTGAAGGTTTTCCAACCAGTGTGCCTCCAGCTGTTGCAAAAGTACAACTCCCAGCATGCACGGTCTGTCAGTAATGCTGGGAGTTGTAGTTTTGAAACAGCTGGAGGTTTGCCCCCCCCCCCCAATGTGAATGTACAGGGTACATTCAGACGGACAGGTTTACAGTAAATTTCCTGCTTCAAGTATGGGCTGCAGCAAATTTTTTGCCGCAACGCAAGCTCCTAGCGCGAAACTCACTGTAACCAGCCAGTGCGAATGTACCCTAAAAACACTACACTACACTATCACATAATAAAGGGTAAAACACTACATAAACACCCTCTTACACTGTCCCCCAAATAAAAAAACGGCAGTGTTTCCAAAACGGACCCTCCAGCTGTTGCAAAACAATAACTCCCAGCATTTCCGGACAGCCACTGACTGTCCAGGCATGCTGAGAGTTTAGCAACAGCTAGAGGCACCTTGTTTGGGAATCACTGGCATAAATTGTCCACCCCTATGCAATTCCTATTTTAGTCCTCAAATGCGCATGGCGCTCTCTCACTTCGGAGCCCTGTCGTATTTCAAGGAAACAGTTTAGGGCCCCATATGGGGTTTTTCCGCACTCGGGAGAAAGTGCACTACGAATTTTGGGGGGCTTTTTCTCCTTTTACCCCTTATGGCACCACTGTTCTCGCACCACGGGGGGCTTTGTAAACGCACATGGCCCCTGACTATCATTCCAAACAAATTCTCTTCCCAAAAGCTCAATGGCGCTCCTACTCTTCTGAGCATTGTAGTTCGCCAGCAGAGCACTTGACATCCACACATGGGGTATTTCCATACTCAGAAGAAATGGGGTTACAAATTTTGGGGGTCATTTTCTCCTATTACCCCTTGTAAAAATTAAAAATTTAGTGGAAAAACTGCATTTTAGTAAAAAAATATATTTTTTTTATTTACACATCCAACTTTAACAAAAAGTAGTTATGTGGGTAGTTATGGCTCACTGTACCCCTTGTTATGTTCCTTAAGGGGTGTAGTTCCCAAAATGGTATGCCACGTGGGTATTTTTTGCTTTTCTGGCACCACAGGGGCTTCCTAAATGTGACATGCCCCCCAAAAACCATTTCAGCAAAATTTGCTTTCAAAAAGCCAATAGTGACTCCTTCTCTTCTGAGCATTGTAGTTCGCCCGCAGAGCATTTTATGTCCTAACATGCGGTATTTCCATACTCAGAAGAGATGGGGTTACAAGTTTTGGGGGGAATTTTCTCCCATTACCCTTTTTAAAAATGGTAAATTTGGGGAAAAACTGCACTTTAGTGTAAAAAAATTTTTTCCATTTACACATCAGATTTTAACGAAAAGTTGTCAAACACCTGTGGGGTGTTAAGGCTAACTGGACCCCTTGTTACGTGCCTTGAGGGGTTTAGTTTCCAAAATGGTATGCCATGTGGGGTTTTCTGCTGTTCTGGCATCATAGGGGCTTTCTAAATGTGACATGCCCCCCAAAAACCATTTCAGCAAAATTCACTCTCCAAAATCCCATTGTTGCTCCTTCCCTTCTGAGCCCTCTACTGCACCAGCCGAACACTTGACATACACATATGAGGTATTTCCTTACTCGAGAGAAATTGGGTTACAATTTTTGGGAGGCTTTTTCTCCTATTACCACTTGTAAAAATGAAGATTTTGAATTTTCTCCTTCACTTTGCTGCTATTCCTGTAAAACACCTAAAGTGTTAACACACTTACTGAATGTCATTTTAGATACTTTGAGGGGTGCAGTTTTTATAATTGGGTAATTTGTGGGGTATTTCTCATATGAAGGCCCTTCAAATCAACATCAAAACTAAACTGGTCCCTGAAAAATTCTGATTTTGAAAATTTTGTGAAAAATTGGAAATATTTGCTGAACTTTGAAGTCCTCTGATGTCTTACAAAAGTAAAAACATGTCAACTTTATGATGAAAACATAAAGTAGACATATTGTGTATGTGAATCAATGTATAATTTATTTGGAATATCCATTTTCTTTATAAGCAGAGAGCTTCAAAGTAAAAAAAAATGCAAAATTTTCAATTTTTTCATAAAATTTTTTAATTTTTCATCAAGAAATGATACAAGTATCGACAACATTTTACCACTAATATAACGTAGAATATGTCAAGAAAAAACTATCTCAGAATCAGAATAAAAGGTAAAAGCATCCCAGAGTTATTAATGCTTGAAGTGACAGTGGTCAGATGTTCAAAAAATGGCCGGGTCCTTAAAGTATATTTGGGCTGGGTCCTTTAGGGGTTAATGGTAAATATATATATATATATATATATATATATATATATATATATATATATATATATATATATATATATATATTCCATTTAGTCCCTTAAATGGGCACTGTCAGATACAAAAAACTTTTGATATGTTGTAAAGCATGCAAAACTAATAGGTTTTTCAATTGCTTTCATTATATAATTTTCAGTATTTCATACTGAAAAAACAGTCAAACAACTGCACCTCCTGCCTGTTTGGACACATACTAGTCCTGCTGTGTCCATGCATCATATCCTATGTCATGGACCCACTTCCTTGATTGACAGCTGTGAGCTTGTTACGCCGAGCGCTCCGGGTCCCTGCTCCTCCCCGGAGTGCTCACGGCGTCTCTCTCCCTGCAGCGCCCCGGTCAGTCCCGCTGACCGGGAGCGCTGCACTGACATGGCCGTCGGGGATGCGATTCGCACAGCGGGACGCGCCCGCTCGCGAATCGCATCCCAAGTCACTTACCCGTCCCGGTCCCCTGCTGTCATGTGCTGGCGCGCGCGGCTCCGCTCTCTAGGGCGTGCGCGCGCCAGCTCTCTGAGACTTAAAGGGCCAGTGCACCAATGATTGGTGCCTGGCCCAATTAGCTTAATTGGCTTCCACCTGCTCCCTGGCTATATCACATCACTTCCCCTGCACTCCCTTGCCGGATCTTGTTGCCTTGTGCCAGTGAAAGCGTTTAGTGTTGTCCAAAGCCTGTGTTACCTGAACTCCTGCTATCCATCTTGACTACGAACCTTGCCGCCTGCCCCGACCTTCTGCTACGTCTGACCCTGCCTCTGCCTAGTCCTTCTGTCCCACGCCTTCTCAGCAGTCAGCGAGGTTGAGCCGTTGCTAGTGGATACGACCTGGTTGCTACTGCCGCAGCAAGACCATCCCGCTTTGCGGCGGGCTCTGGTGAACACCAGTAGCCTCTTAGAACCGGTCCACCAGCACGGTCCACGCCAATCCCTCGCTGACACAGAGGATCCACTACCTGTAAGCCGAATCGTGACAGTAGATCCGGCCATAGATCCCGCTGAGGTGCCGCTGCCAAGTCTCGCTGACCTTACCACGGTGGTCGCTCAGCAATCGCAGCAGATTGCCCAACAAGGACAGCAGCTGTCGCAGTTGACCGCCACGTTACAGCAACTTCTGCCTCTGCTACAGCAGCAACCATCTCCTCCGCCAGCTCCTGCACCTCCTCCGCAGCGAGTGGCCGCTCCTAGCCTCCGCTTGTCCCTGCCGGACAAATTTGATGGGGACTCTAGACTCTGCCGTGGATTTCTGTCTCAATGTTCCCTGAATATGGAGATGTTGTCGGACTTGTTTCCTACAGAACGGTCTAAGGTGGCGTTCGTAGTGAGCCTTCTTTCAGGAAAGGCCTTGTCTTGGGCCACACCGCTCTGGGACCGCAATGATCCTGCCACAGCCACAGTCCAGTCCTTCTTCGCTGAAGTCCGTAGTGTCTTCGAGGAACCAGCCCGAGCTTCTTCTGCCGAGACTGCCCTGCTGAACCTGGTCCAGGGTAATTCTTCAGTGGGCGAGTACGCCATCCAATTTCGTACTCTTGCTTCCGAATTATCATGGAATAACGAGGCTCTCTGCGCGACCTTTAAAAAAGGCCTATCCAGTAGCATCAAGGATGTGCTGACCGCACGAGAGATTCCTGCCAACCTGCAAGAACTTATCCATTTGGCCACCCGCATTGACATGCGTTTTTCTGAGAGACATCAGGAGCTCCGCCAGGAAAAAGACTTAGATCTCTGGGCACCTCTCCCACAGCATCCTTTGCAGTCTACGCCTGGGCCTCCCGCCGAGGAGGCCATGCAAGTGGATCGGTCTCGCCTGACCCAGGAAGAGAGGAATCGCCGTAGGGAAGAAAATCTTTGTCTGTACTGTGCCAGTACCGAGCATTTCTTGGTGGATTGCCCTATTCGTCCTCCACGTCTGGGAAACGCACGCACGCACCCAGCTCACGTGGGTGTGGCGTCTCTTGGTTCAAAGTCTGCTTCTCCACGTCTCACGGTGCCCGTGCGGATTTCTCCTTCAGCCAACTCCTCCCTCTCAGCCGTGGCCTGCTTGGACTCTGGTGCTTCTGGGAATTTCATTTTGGAGTCTTTGGTGAATAAATTCTGCATCCCGGTGACCCGTCTCGTCAAGCCGCTCTACATTTCCGCGGTCAACGGAGTCAGATTGGATTGCACCGTGCGTTACCGCACAGAACCCCTCTTGATGTGTATTGGACCTCATCACGAAGAGATTGAGTTCTTCGTCCTTCGCAACTGTACCTCTGAGGTCCTCCTCGGTCTGCCATGGCTCCGGCTTCATTCTCCCACCCTTGACTGGACCACCGGGGAGATCAAGAACTGGGACTCTGCTTGCCATAGGAAGTGCCTCTCCCCCCCTCCCAGTCCCGTCAGGCAAGCCTCAGTGCCTCCTCATGGCCCCCGTCCTGGTGACACACTGCCCCGTGCCAGGCTTCGCCCTCTGCCCTCCCTCCCCATTCCCACTCCTGCTGTACTGCCTGCCTTTGAGGAAACCCTCCATTCACTCCCGGTGTCCTCGTCCCAGGTAAAGCAGTTGTCGGACAAAAAAAGGGGGAGACCTAAGGGGGGGGGGTACTGTTACACCGAGCGCTCCGGGTCCCTGCTCCTCCCCGGAGCGCTCACGGCGTCTCTCTCCCTGCAGCGCCCCGGTCAGTCCCGCTGACCGGGAGCGCTGCACTGACATGGCCGTCGGGGATGCGATTCGCACAGCGGGACGCGCCCGCTCGCGAATCGCATCCCAAGTCACTTACCCGTCCCGGTCCCCTGCTGTCATGTGCTGGCGCGCGCGGCTCCGCTCTCTAGGGCGCGCGCGCGCCAGCTCTCTGAGACTTAAAGGGCCAGTGCACCAATGATTGGTGCCTGGCCCAATTAGCTTAATTGGCTTCCACCTGCTCCTTGGCTATATCACATCACTTCCCCTGCACTCCCTTGCCGGATCTTGTTGCCTTGTGCCAGTGAAAGCGTTTAGTGTTGTCCAAAGCCTGTGTTACCTGAACTCCTGCTATCCATCTTGACTACGAACCTTGCCGCCTGCCCCGACCTTCTGCTACGTCTGACCCTGCCTCTGCCTAGTCCTTCTGTCCCACGCCTTCTCAGCAGTCAGCGAGGTTGAGCCGTTGCTAGTGGATACGACCTGGTTGCTACTGCCGCAGCAAGACCATCCCGCTTTGCGGCGGGCTCTGGTGAACACCAGTAGCCTCTTAGAACCGGTCCACCAGCACGGTCCATGCCAATCCCTCGCTGACACAGAGGATCCACTACCTGTAAGCCGAATCGTGACAGAGCTCAGGGCTCACAGATGGAGGAAAAATTCTCCCACTGTCAGCTTGTGTCCCACTACTGTCAGTGAGGACAAGCTGGGAGTTGTAGTTTTGCTAATGCTAGGGGAGATGTGAGAAGACAGCATACTGAGGGAGGGGGCGGAGACCTGCACAGTGATGCCACGCTCCCTCCCTTTGAGAGGAATTCAGACTAGTGAGCTAAATTAAAAGTGTAATAAAAAAATTAATAAAGGTGCTAGACACATAAAAATTTGATGTACATGGTCAGGATTAGGTACTGAGTGATATATTAAAAACAATTGTTGGATCTGACGGGTACACTTTAAGGATATGTATTTTTTTTTTTTTTGCACTTTAGTTTTTTTCTTCTAAAAGTCATATAGCTTTCAATTTTCCACTTACAGACCCATGTAAGGGCTTGTTTTTTGCACCACCAACTGTACTGTACTCATTCATTTTACCACCAAATCTACAGTGAAATAAAAAAAAAATTATATTTGTCGGAAGAAATTAAAACAAATAAAGTGTTTCTACGCAGTGCACTTTACAGTGCAAATGACATGTTAACATCTATTCTGTATGTTCATAGAGGGTCGGGCCTGGCAACTAGTCACGACCGGGACCCATGGCTAATACCAGGCATCACCAGTCGTGGTGATGCCCGGTATTAATCCTTTAGAGGCAGCGATCCCCAAAAAAATTTAAAAAATGCTTCCCAGCAGCTCAGTGAGGCTGAAACCGTGGTATCCTGATCAGCTGTGAGGACGCGTCCATACGTCGTTTCATTGCTTCATGCCTGAAATCCCTAATTAATGCAATTAATGCAATGATATGGCATAGCATTGATCAGTGTATGCAATCAAGGAATTGCATGTTATAGTTCCCTATGGGGGCTATACAAGTCTAAAAAAAAGGGTTAAAAAAAAAAGAGTTAATAAATGTGATTTAACCCCTTCCCTACCAAAAGTTTGAATCACCCACCTTTTCTCATAAAAAAAACTATGTAAATAAAAATAAATATCAACATATGTGGTATTGCCGTGTGTGTAAATGTCTGAACTATAAAAATATATAATTAAACCGCACGTTCAATGGCGTACACGTAAAAATTATTCCAAAGTCCAAAATTGCGCATTTTTGGTCACTTTTTTTACCATAAAAAACATGTATTAAAGGCGATCTAAAAGTTCCATCAAAACAATAATGGTACCAATAAATACTTCAGATCATGGCGCAAAAAATTAACCCTCCGATATTCCCATATGCAGAAAAATAAAAAAGTATAGGAGTCAGAAGAGGCCATTTTTAAACATATTAATTTTCATGCATGTAGTTATGATTTTTACCAGAAGTAAAACAAAATCAAACCTATATAAGTAGGGTATCATTTTAATCGTATGGACCAACAGAATAAAGATAAGGTGCCATTTTTACAGAAAAATGCACTGTATAGAAACGGAAGTCCTCAAAATTTACAAAGTGGCGTTTTTTATTTTTATTTTTTTTTTATTTTATCCCACAAGTATTTTTTTTTGTTTTGATATAGATTTTTTGGTAAAATAACTGATATTATTACAAAGTACACTTAGTGGCACAAAAAACAAGCCATCATGTGGGTCTGTAGGTGCAAAATTGAATGATTTTTAAAATGTAAGGAGGAAATAAACTAAAGTGCAAAAACGGAAAATGCTGAGTCCTTATTAGGTAAAAATAAAATTATGTAAAAGAAAATAAATATAAACATGTGGTATTGTCGTGTTTGTAAATGTCCAAACTATTTAAATATAATGTTAAAAAAAATACCAATTGTTCATGCCGGACATCGGCTTGATCGGCGATGTCAAGCATTAGCCACGGGTTCTGGGTGCTGATAGCAGCCAGGACCAAGCGGATTTAATAGGAGCTAAGCTCCAGAGCTCGCTTCATATCCCTGCTGTGCCACTGCACCATTTACAAACGGCATTTTGCGGCAAGGGGATATGCAGGCATTGCAGGATCTGAAACATCTATCAGGTGTATATAAGGTGTCTGGGATGTTTCAGATCCTGCAACGCCTGCTGAACTGATCACACAGAGGCATATTCATAGTGTAGGGTCCGTCCCAAATGAGGTCACCTTACCGCGGTGGGACGGTCCAAGCTATTTGGCCGCCAAATTGCAAGCTAAGTACCTCACTATTTCATAACTTCATAATTTTAGATTTCCATTTATTACACCATAGCTCTATAGCTTTTCATGTTGTATCTATATACTCATGTTTTATCTGTATCTTTGTGCTAGCAGTGTGCTGCTGTATTCTTCTGTTGCTGTATATTTAGCCCAGCAGCTTGCACCTGTAAGCCAGGTCCATATAATAGTTTGGATTTAATAGTGCTGGCTAACCTATCCTTTAGCCTATATATATATATATGCTTACCATGACTCCACAAGGTATCCCAGCTGATATGTTTCATCCATAGCCTCTATAAACAGCCTTTGAAAATACAGCTGAAAGCTGCAAAAGACTACATAGACCATAAGCCCTTGCACTTGCTTCCTGTGTGAGCTGCAGGGAGGATTTGCCTTTAGAGAGTGGGCAGTGCATATTAATGAGGAAGGGACAATCACACATGGCACACTAAAGCACAGCTCTCTGACCTGAGGAGAAAGGAGTGTAACGTGTAGTCTACAAGTAGACACTGGTCATCATGTGTGATAAGATCTACTGGACTTCCTACCTTGAGGAAAGGCTGAGATAAACGGTATATGCTCTAAAAAGATTACACATCACATTGCAAACTTACATGACTTTAACATGTGCAGCAAAACAGTGAAGCAGAAAAAGACGGCAGCTCACCATAGAATTCAATGCAAGCTTCTTTATTGACTAGCGTGTGCAGGTTACAAAACTTGAAGTGCAGGTGCTCTACCCCAAAACTGCACGAACAACGTCCGTTTCGCACTAACTGTGCTTCCTCCGGTTCATTGTCATACTATCCCTCCTCCCCTTATATAGTTCCCCCCAATCAAGATTCAAACAGGGTAGGAGCGTCATACAATTGCGACCATCTCAACTACATCACATCCGTTATGACATCATATCAGTGCGCGGTCAGCTGACGCCGTTGCCGTAGATATGGACAGGACGCGGCCATCTATACCGGAAGTTGTGATGTTGAAAACTTCGCCAGCTGGTCCGCTCAAACTTCCTACGTATCCACAGCAACCCGGCATCACGTGACTCTCTCCGCACTGTTGGGGAAGAAACAAAGGGGAAGGTAAGTACAACTATGTGAATTAGTGATTAAAACAAAGTATTAAACAATGATTAAAAACAATATAAGTTACCTTACAGAAAAATGCTCATGTCTAGTTTTTTCATTTAAACCACTTGCGCCCATAGCTCCTGTTCTTAGAATCCACCTACTTTCTCGTTGTAGGAGGGGCTTATTTCTGTCACCACCATTGACGGCATTATCCACTATTTCCAACCCGGAATATTCTCTATAAAAGTATATATACCCGGATCCCCCAAGATGTGGGGGTCCGGGTAATTAGAGAATTCCTAGTAGAAATTAAGCTGGAGGCAGACCTGGTGGACTTTATCTGTGATTCCCTCAGATTTGTATTAGAGCATAACACCTTTAGGTTCGGAGAGCAATGGTACAGGCAGGTCAGTGGGACAGCAATGGGGACCCCCGTCGCATGTTCCCTGGCCAATCTGTACCTTGCTATCTTCAAAAAGCACTTTATCATTTTGGAAAGGAACCCATTCACTCGGTACATATCGTCCATATTGAGATATATGGACGACGTGTTTATCGTGTGGACGGGGGGTGAAGAAGAGTTCATCCAATTTGTCAATTATCTTAATAATAATGGTGACATGAACATGAGATTCACTTATGTCTTCGGAGGTAAGTCATTAGACTTTCTTGACGTGAGGGTAGAAATTTCTGAGGATGGTTTTGTAACGAGTGGGTTTCGTAAACCCACGGCAGTGAATGCGTTACTTCATTATGAAAGCTTCCATCCCCCTCACGTCAAGAAGTCTATACCATTCAGTCAGTTCCTCCGGCTTAGGAGACTCAACAACAGAGATGAATCATTTGAGAAGCAGTCAGAGGAACTGGCAAGGAGATTCATCAATAGGGGGTACCCCGGAGACATTTTCCAACTGGCCCTGAATAAAGCCCGTAAGGTAGGATATGCAGCAGCCAGATATTACAGGAAAAAGAAAAGGAAGGGGACGTCTGACAGATTTGTATTCTCCTTTAAGCACAGTCCTATGGACCAGGCCGTGCAAACGGCTGTTGGGCGGCACTGGCATCTCATTGAGGAGGACTGTGACTTGGGGGATGCCGCTGTCAACCGCCCCCTCTTTTCATACAGAAAAACCAAGACCATTGGTAACGTGCTGGGCCCGAATCAGTTTAGAGAGAAATCTGACAACTGGCTGAAAAAATCGAGACTACAGGGTAATTTTTAATGCAGGCAATGCCAACTATGTCCTTTTAATGCAGAGAATAAGAGCATCAATCTCGGGGGAGTATCCTGGTCAATACGCGATTTCATCACCTGTAAAACTAGGTATGTAGTATATGTGATTGTGGACTTTTTTACATCGGGAAAACAATACGGAACCTGAATACCCACATTAGAGAGCATCTTAGATCTGTCTCCACCAGAGTGGGCTGTCCCAGACTTATCCAGCATGTGCGGGAAGTACACAAAGGGGAACAGTCGGTCCTGAAATTTTACGGGTTGGAAATAGTGGATAATGCCATCAATGGTGGAGACAGAAATAAGCTCCTCCTACAACAAGAAAGTAGGTGGATTCTAAGAACAGGAGCTATGGGCGCAAGTGGTTTAAATCAAAAAATAGACATGAGCGCATTTTTCTGTAAGGTAACTTATATTGTTTTTAATCATTGTTTAATACTTTGTTTTAATCACTAATTCACATAGTTGTACTTACCTTCCCCTTTGTTTCTTCCCCAACAGTGCGGAGAGAGTCACGTGATGCCGGGTTGCTGTGGATACGTAGGAAGTTTGAGCGGACCAGCTGAAGAAGTTTTCAACATCGCAACTTCCGGTATAGATGGCCGCGTCCTGTCCGTATCTACGGCAACGGCGTCAGCTGACCGCGCACTGATATGATGTCATAACGGATGTGATGTAGTTGAGATGGTCGCAATTGTATGACGCTCCTACCCTGTTTGAATCTTGATTGGGGGGAACTACATAAGGGGAGGAGGGATAGTACGACAACGAACCGGAGGAAGCACAGTTAGTGCGAAACGGACGTTGTTCGTGCGGTTTTGGGGTAGAGCACTTGCACTTCAAGTTTTGTAACCTGCACACGCTGGTCAATAAAGAAGCTGCCGTCTTTTTCTGCTTCACTGTTTTGCTGCATATGGACACTTGAACTTTGTACAGTCTGTGCACCACCAGTTTAACAAGCGCCAGCAGGTGACTGTGCCTTTACGACTACGTTGGGCAGAGGAAGATTGAGGTGAGGGTTGTATCCGGGAAGGAAGCAGTGCCAGCTGATATTTCTACATTGTACACATAACTTTAACATGTGCATCTATATAAAGGTAATTTCATTTGGCTGGAGTTCTCCTTTAATGGATTAGAGTGATGGGTGTAACCATTCAGGATACCTGACGCCCGGGACAAGTAGTTTTGGGCTCCGGGCAGGTGAATTTTTCATAGATTTAGCCCTGTATCGGGCTAGCAGTTCCGGACCGACTTCAGAAATCTCACACCGGCGCTCAGAGTGTATGGAGGGGGCGGCGGCCCCCAGCTGATTTCAGTAGCCGGGGGCCGCTGCTCAGAGAACCCACCCCGTGCCCCAGTCTGTCCTCCTTGACACACAGAAATCCTCCCCGTGCAGTGCAGTCTGTCCTCCTCACTCATAGCAGTCATTATGGAGGGGAAGGAGCTGTGCACGGACGTCCTCTCTCCCCTCCCCCCTGCTCTGTGTTTTCCCCGTGCAAACTTGCAGCCTCCCCGTGGTAGATTAGGTCCTGGGGAGACAGAGCAGGGGGAGGGGGATGGAGCTGTGTGTGGGGGAGGGAGGAGCTGTGTACCGAGCTGTGTTCGTTCTCGCTCTCCCCCTGCTTATTGTGTAACGTAGAAGCAAGTGAGTGTGAAGCAGTGTGAAGCTCAGGTGAGGAGGCCGAGTATGCAGGCGGCGGGAAGGGTGGTTGTGTATGTATGTAATGTATAATTAGGGGGGTGTATCAGCGGGGGGTGTATGTATGATGTGTGCATATGTATGGTGTATGTGTATGGTGTATATGTATGATGTGTGCATATGTATGGTGTATGTGTAAGGTGTATATGTATGGTGTGAGTGTATGGTGTATATGTATGGTTTGAGTGTATGTGTGATGTGTGTATGATGTCTGTGTATGATGTGTGTATGTATATGATGTCTGTGTATGTATGATGTGTGTATGATGTCTGTGTATGTGTGTATGTAATGTATGATGGGGGCAGCGGCGGGTGTATGTATGATATGTCTGTATGTATGATGTATGTATGTAATGTATAATATAGGGGGCAGTGGCCTGTGTATGTATGTATGATGTGTCTATGTATGTATATACTGTATAATATAGGGGGCAGTGGTCGGTGTATGTATATGTGTATGCATGTAAGTTTTGTACAGGGGTGGACTGACAAGTGCTGCTGCCAGTTGTGCTATCTAATTTTTTTTTTTTTTTTTAGTGGCTTCTGGTCACCCGCACTAAATTGCACCCCCAGAATCCCACCCCCTTCATCCCCGCCGACCAAGAGCCCCACGGATGTACGCAAATACGCCTGAACCAAAACTACAACTTCCAGCATGTTGCACCGTAACCTAAACTGTAGAACTATAAAGTGCAACATGCTGGGAGTTGTAGTTTTTGTTCGGGTCAGCTGCATAGCCATAGGCTGTATCAGGGCATGCTGGGTGTTGTAGTTACTAACTGTAATTCCCAGTATTCCTTGACACAGCCTATGGCTCTGCAGCTGACACAAACCAAAACTACAACTCCCAGCATGTTACACAATAACCTTAACTGTACAACTATACAGTGCAACATGCTGCAACACCCACAACCATAGGCTGTATCAGGGCATGCTGGGTGTTGTAGTTACTAACTGTAATTCCCAGTATTCCTTGACACAGCCTATGGCTCTACAGCTGACACAAACCAAAACTACAACTCCCAGCATGTTACACAATAACCTTAACTGTAATACTATACAGTGCAACATGCTGCAACACCCACACAACCATAGGCTGTATCAGGGCATGCTGGGTGTTGTAGTTATCTACTAATTAAATGCAACTTCCAGCATTTTCTGACACATAAATTACCGTATTTATCGGCGTATAACACGCACTTTTTAGGCTAAATTTTTTAGCCTGAAGTCTATGTGCGTGTTATACGCCGATACACCCCCAGGAAAGGCAGGGGGAGAGAGGCCGTCGCTGCCCGCTTCTCTCCCCCTGCCTTTCCTGGGGTCTAGAGCCCTGCTGCCGGCCCTTCTCTCCTCCTGGCTATCGGGAGAAGCGCCGATAGCCAGGGGAAGAGAAGCGGCGCCGACAGCCAGGGGGAGAGAAAGGGCAGCGGCACCCATTGCCGGCGCCGCTGCCCCTTTGCCTCCCCCCATCCCCGGTGGCATAATTACCTGGGTCGGGTACGCACTGCTGCAGGCCTCCGGCGTGCGTCCCCGGCGTCGTTGCTATGCGCTGCACGGCGCGGCGCATGATGTCAGTGCGCCGCGCCGTGCATAGCAACGACGCAGGGGACGCGCGCCGGAGGCCTGCAGCAGCGCGGACCCGACCCAGGTAATTATGCCACCGGGGATGGGGGAGGCAACGGGGCAGCGGCGCCGGCAATGGGTGCCGCTGCCCCTTCTCTCCCCCTGGCTGTCGGCGCCGCTTCTCTCCCCCTGGCTATCGGCGCCGGCAATGGGGCACCGGTACCGATAGTCAGGGGGACAGAACGGGCAGCGACGCCGATAGCCAGGGGGAGAGAAGGGCCGGCAGCAGGGCTCTAGACCCCAGGAAAGGCAGGGGGAGAGAAGCGGGCAGCGACGGCCTCTCTCTCCCTGCCTTTCCTGGGGGTGTATCGGGGTATACACGCGCACACACGCACCCTCATTTTTCCATGGATATTTGGGTTAAAAACTTTGTGCGTGGTATACCCCTATAAATACGGTAGAGTAAATAAAATGCACCACACAAACTGGAGAAGCAGAACACACCCCAGTAACACAGCAGCGTTCACTGTTATCCAATCAAAAGACTCAGTGTATAAGTCCCTATGAAGACTGAAAAATAGTGATTAAAATATTTTAAAAAGTGCGTATATATGTGAATAAGCCCCTTTCCTAATAAAAGTTCTGATAATAAATGGTTCCGATAAAAACTACAGATCCCGGCGCATAAGATTACCCTCATACATCCCTGTATATGGAGAAATTGGAGTTATAGGGGTCAGATGGGAGGAGGGGGGGCTAGCTATAGCTCTCCCGCCGCTAATAGCCTGGCATGCTGCGATCGCCGTTGCCGCTATTAAACCATTAGATCACCGCTATCTAAGTTGACAGCAGTGTCTAAAGGAATCTTATATCCATCCCTGGTGGTGTAGTGGGGGGATCGTACTATTTTGGTTGAAATTATTTCATCTACCAGGACAAGTAGATTGTGTTCCGCTTTAGTCCCTTGGACAAGTAGTTTTTTTTTCAAATTTCCACACCCCTGAGGATAGTTCTTTAATTTATTATTAACCCCTGAACGACAATGTACTTAGAGCACCATGACGCACATTTTTGCAATGTAATGACCGCGAGCACCGGACCGGGGCTCGCGTCATGCACGGCAGGTTCCGGCTGTTGTCAGCAACCAGGGACCCGCCGTAATGGTGGACATCAGCGATCGCGCTGATGTCCGCCATTAACCCTTCAGTTTAAAAGCTTCTCATGCATTATTTCATCTGATCAGTGTGTCACCCAGAAAAATGAGAAAAGTGTATGGTGGGAAGGTGAGACCGGGCAATACCACGGCCACACAGTCTCATCACTCACATAAAGAATAATGAGAAAAGTATGTGTGAAGACTAACACATGAAAGGGTGCAACCACAAAACTAACACCTCCTACTTTGTTCTCTATTTTATACAGATTAGATTTTTTTTTTTTTTAAAGAACCTCGTTTTCCAGACATAATATCTATGTGATTGTCATATTGCCATCACTTGTCTCCACCCATACGCACACATGCTGCAAAATTATAGCAAAACTGCCAATAATTCACAGTAGTTTGCAAAAAAAAAATTATAATGCTGTAAAAACTGTGACTTGACGAGGTGCAGGACCGCTGATGACATCCTAGTTAAATGACAACATATCTGCTGTCACGATGCCGGCTGGCAGGTAGTGGATCCTCTGTGCCAGAGAGGGATTGGCGTGGACCGTGCTAGTGGACCGGTTCTAAGCCACTACTGGTTTTCACCAGAGCCCGCCGCAAAGCGGGATGGTCTTGCTGCGGCGGTAGTGACCAGGTCGTATCCACTAGCAACGGCTCACCTCTCTGGCTGCTGAAGATAGGCGCGGTACAAGGGAGTAGGCAAAAGCAAGGTCGGACGTAGCAGAAGGTCGGGGCAGGCAGCAAGGATCGTAGTCAGGGGCAACGGCAGAAGGTCTGGAAACACTGGCAAGGAACACACAAGGAACGCTTTCACTGGCACTAAGGCAACAAGATCCGGCGAGGGAGTGAAGGGGAAGTGAGGTGATATAGGGAAGTGCACAGGTGTAAACACTAATTGGAACCACTGCGCCAATCAGCGGCGCAGTGGCCCTTTAAATCGCAGAGACCCGGCGCGCGCGCGCCCTAGGGAGCGGGGCCGCGCGCGCCGGGACAGAACAGACGGAGAGCGAGTCAGGTAGGGGAGCCGGGGTGCGCATCGCGAGCGGGCGCTACCCGCATCGCGAATCGCATCCCGGCTGGCAGCGGAATCGCAGCGCCCCGGGTCAGAGGACGTGACCGGAGCGCTGCCGCGGGGAGAGTGAAGCGAGCGCTCCGGGGAGGAGCGGGGACCCGGAGCGCTCGGCGTAACAGTACCCCCCCCCTTGGGTCTCCCCCTCTTCTTAGAGCCTGAGAACCTGAGGAGCAGACTTTTGTCTAGGATGTTGTCCTCAGGTTCCCAGGATCTCTCTTCAGGACCACAACCCTCCCAGTCCACTAAAAAAAAATTTCTCCCTCTGACCTTTTTGGCAGCTAAAATTTCTTTGACCGAGAAGATGTCCGAGGAGCCGGAAACAGGAGTGGGAGGAACAGACTTGGGAGAAAAACGGTTGAGGATGAGTGGTTTGAGAAGAGAGACGTGAAAGGCATTAGGGATACGAAGAGAGGGAGGAAGAAGAAGTTTATAAGAGACAGGATTAATTTGACACAAAATTTTGAAAGGACCAAGATAGCGTGGTCCCAACTTGTAGCTAGGGACACGGAAGCGGACATATTTAGCGGAGAGCCATACCTTGTCTCCAGGGGAAAAAACGGGGGGAGCTCTTCTTTTCTTATCCGCGAACTTCTTCATGCGTGATGAAGCCTGTAAGAGAGAATTTTGGGTCTCTCTCCATATGATGGAAAGGTCACGAGAAATTTCATCCACAGCGGGCAGACCAGAGGGCAAGGGAGTAGGGAGGGGGGGAAGAGGGTGACGGCCGTACACCACGAAAAATGGGGATTTGGAGGAAGACTCAGAGACCCTGAAGTTATACGAGAATTCGGCCCATGGGAGGAGATCTGCCCAGTCATCCTGGCGGGAGGAAACAAAATGTCGCAAATAATCACCCAAGATCTGGTTAATCCTTTCTACTTGTCCATTGGACTGGGGATGATATGCAGAAGAACAGAGACCACCGGGCCTGGCGAGGATTCAGCCGTTGGGCAGACTGGAGGTAGGAGAGGTTCTTGTGGTCGGTGTAGATAATAACAGGAGAACTTGATCCCTCCAGCAGATGCCTCCATTCCTCAAGTGCTAATTTAATGGCTAGAAGCTCTCGATCCCCGATGGAGTAGTTCCTCTCCGCTGGAGAGAAGGTCCTAGAGAAAAAACCACAAGTGACAGCATGCCCGGAAGAATTTTTTTGTAGAAGAACAGCTCCAGCTCCCACTGAGGAGGCATCAACCTCCAATAGGAAGGGTTTGGAAGGGTCAGGTCTGGAGAGGACGGGAGCCGAAGAAAAGGCAGACTTGAGTCGTTTAAAGGCGTCTTCTGCTTGAGGAGGCCAGGACTTGGGATCAGCATTTTTTTTGGTTAAAGCCACGATAGGAGCCACAATGGTAGAAAAATGTGGAATAAATTGCCTGTAATAATTGGCGAACCCCAAAAAGCGTTGGATGGCACGGAGTCCGGAGGGGCGTGGCCAATCTAAGACGGCAGAGAGTTTGTCTGGATCCATCTGTAGTCCCTGGCCAGAGACCAAATATCCTAGAAAAGGAAGAGATTGGCATTCAAACAGACATTTCTCAATTTTGGCATAGAGTTGGTTGTCACGAAGTCTCTGAAGAACCATACGGACATGCTGGCGGTGTTCTTCTAGATTGGCAGAAAAAATTAGGATATCGTCCAGATATACAACAACACAGGAGTATAACAGATCACGAAAAATTTCATTGACAAAGTCTTGGAAGACGGCAGGGGCGTTGCACAGTCCAAAGGGCATGACCAGATACTCAAAGTGTCCATCTCTGGTGTTAAATGCCGTTTTCCACTCGTCCCCCTCTCTGATGCGGATGAGGTTATAGGCGCCTCTTAAGTCCAATTTAGTGAAGATGTGGGCACCCTGGAGGCGATCAAAGAGTTCAGAGATGAGGGGTAAGGGGTAGCGGTTCTTAACCGTGATTTTATTAAGACCGCGGTAGTCAATGCAAGGACGTAGGGAGCCATCCTTTTTGGACACAAAGAAAAATCCGGCTCCGGCAGGAGAGAAGGATTTACGGATAAAGCCCTTTTTTAGATTCTCCTGGACGTATTCGGACATGGCAAGAGTCTCTGGGGCAGAGAGAGGATAAATTCTGCCCCGGGGTGGAGTAGTGCCCGGGAGGAGGTCGATAGGGCAATCATAAGGCCTGTGAGGAGGTAGAGTCTCAGCTTGTTTTTTGCAGAAAACATCCGCGAAGTCCATATAGGCCTTAGGGAGACCGGTTACTGGAGGAACCACAGAGTTACGGCAAGGGTTACTGGGAACCGGTTTTAGACAGTTCTTGGAACAAGAGGACCCCCAACTCTTGATCTCCCCAGTGGACCAATCCAGGGTAGGGGAATGAAGTTGAAGCCAGGGAAGTCCAAGGAGAATTTCCGAGGTGCAATTGGGGAGGACCAAAAGTTCAATCCTCTCATGATGAGATCCGATGCTCATAAGAAGGGGCTCCGTGCGGAAACGTATGGTACAGTCCAATCTTTCATTATTTACACAATTGATGTAGAGGGGTCTGGCGAGACTGGTCACCGGGATGTTGAACCTGTTGACGAGAGAGGCCAAAATAAAATTTCCTGCAGATCCAGAGTCCAAGAAGGCCACTGTAGAGAAGGAGAAGGCAGAGGCAGACATCCGCACAGGCACAGTAAGACGTGGAGAAGCTGAGTAGACATCAAGGACTGTCTCACCTATGTGCGGAGTCAGCGTACGTCTTTCCAGGCGGGGAGGACGGATAGGACAATCTCTCAGGAAGTGTTCGGTACTAGCACAGTACAGGCAGAGGTTCTCCATACGGCGTCGTGTCCTCTCTTGAGGTGTCAGGCGAGACCGGTCGACCTGCATAGCCTCCACGGCGGGAGGCACAGGAACAGATTGCAGGGGACCAGAGGAGAGAGGAGCCGAGGAGAAGAAACGCCTCGTGCGAACAGAGTCCATATCTTGGCGGAGTTCCTGACGCCTTTCGGAAAAACGCATGTCAATGCGAGTGGCTAGGTGAATAAGTTCATGTAGATTAGCAGGAATTTCTCGTGCGGCCAGAACATCTTTAATGTTGCTGGATAGGCCTTTTTTGAAGGTCGCGCAGAGGGCCTCATTATTCCAGGACAATTCTGAAGCAAGAGTACGGAATTGTACGGCATACTCGCCAACGGAAGAATTACCCTGGACCAGGTTCAACAGGGCAGTCTCAGCAGAAGAGGCTCGGGCAGGTTCCTCAAAGACACTTCGGATTTCCGAGAAGAAGGAGTGTACAGAGGCAGTGACGGGGTCATTGCGGTCCCAGAGCGGTGTGGCCCATGACAGGGCTTTTCCGGACAGAAGGCTGACTACGAAAGCCACCTTAGACCTTTCAGTGGGAAACAGGTCCGACATCATCTCCAGATGCAGGGAACATTGGGAAAGAAAGCCACGGCAAAACTTAGAGTCCCCATCAAATTTATCCGGCAAGGATAAGCGTATCCCCGGAGCGGCCACTCGCTGCGGAGGAGGTGCAGGAGCTGGCGGAGGAGATGACTGCTGAAGCTGTGGTAGTAACTGTTGTAGCATAACGGTCAGTTGAGACAGCTGTTGGCCTTGTTGCGCTATCTGTTGTGACTGCTGGGCGACCACCGTGGTGAGGTCAGCGACAACTGGCAGAGGAACTTCAGCGGGATCCATGGCCGGATCTACTGTCACGATGCCGGCTGGCAGGTAGTGGATCCTCTGTGCCAGAGAGGGATTGGCGTGGACCGTGCTAGTGGACCGGTTCTAAGCCACTACTGGTTTTCACCAGAGCCCGCCGCAAAGCGGGATGGTCTTGCTGCGGCGGTAGTGACCAGGTCGTATCCACTAGCAACGGCTCACCTCTCTGGCTGCTGAAGATAGGCGCGGTACAAGGGAGTAGGCAAAAACAAGGTCGGACGTAGCAGAAGGTCGGGGCAGGCAGCAAGGATCGTAGTCAGGGGCAACGGCAGAAGGTCTGGAAACACTGGCAAGGAACACACAAGGAACGCTTTCACTGGCACTAAGGCAACAAGATCCGGCGAGGGAGTGAAGGGGAAGTGAGGTGATATAGGGAAGTGCACAGGTGTAAACACTAATTGGAACCACTGCGCCAATCAGCGGCGCAGTGGCCCTTTAAATCGCAGAGACCCGGCGCGCGCGCGCCCTAGGGAGCGGGGCCGCGCGCGCCGGGACAGAACAGACGGAGAGCGAGTCAGGTAGGGGAGCCGGGGTGCGCATCGCGAGCGGACGCTACCCGCATCGCGAATCGCATCCCGGCTGGCAGCGGAATCGCAGCGCCCCGGGTCAGAGGACGTGACCGGAGCGCTGCCGCGGGGAGAGTGAAGCGAGCGCTCCGGGGAGGAGCGGGGACCCGGAGCGCTCGGCGTAACATCTGCACCTCAGAAAAGAAGGATTTAAAAGTAAAATAATCCATAGTTGCGATGTCACATGATCAGACAGGAAGGGGAGGGGCTTACTCGTAAGGTAGGTCTAACAGATACAGGAAGTGGGAATGATTTGTGAGAGAGAGGCCAGCTATGGAGAGCAGTATGTAGAAAAGCGGGAGAAAATAGACCAATCTGTGTGAGAGAGGGGATGACCATGGGGAGCAGTGTGTAAAAGAGGGAGCAGCCTGTGTGTAAAGGGGGGAGGCATGGGAGCTGTTTGTGTAGAAAAGGAGGGAACCATGGGGAGCAGTTTAGGAGAGTCATGGAGATTAGCATGTGTGATAGAGGGATACATAGGGTAAACAGTCAGTGTGGAAGATGGGTACCAAGTAGAGCAGTCAATGAGAGAGAGGACATGGGGAGCAGTCTATGTGCAAGAGAAGGGGGCATGAGGAGAAGTCTTTGTGAAAAAGATGAGAGCATATGGAGAACACTGTTTTAGAGAGGGGTGGCATGAGAGCGCAGTCAGTGTGAGGAAGTTGGTGGCATGGGAAAGGACTGGCCGGAAAGAAGGAGGAGGATGAAGAAGTTGTTGTGAGAAAAAGGTCAACTTGAGTAAGCAGGCAGGATTTTTAAAGCAACTCGTGGCATTTACAAAAGTGTTACTCCACTGTATCAGTGTCATTTCTTAGTGGTTATCCTAAGACGTGCACTTTTCTGCTTGCACTCATCTTCTAACCTTTCTGTCACCGAGTTTTATGAATTGCGTGGCATGACTTAATGTCACCAGGCCTGCATAGTTTAGTTCTGCCTTTAAATGTTACAGCCTGAATAAAACATGCACAAGGAACTGCTGAGTTGTAGCTGGATATCTGTAATCAATCTTTACTGAGCTTGAATAAAATATTCATACATTACATTATATTCCAGCAGTAGCAGCGAGTACATTACATGGATATTTCATTATTTTTAAGTTGTAAAGATATGAAATACCTAAGATGTAAGCACTCAGTAGGGTACAAAAAAATGAATGTGTCTTACAAAACTGTCAATATGCCATTTAGGAATAGGAAAAACAATATTGAAAATAATGTTTTAATATCCTGCCATGGTTTACAGTTTGCTACATTGTGCAGAATAGCAGTCAGTTGTTTCCATAAAAAGTTTCCCATTTAACTCCTTAGTGACCAGCCATATGTGCTACATTTTAGAGCCCAGCAGGTGACAACCTGACATAAGTTCCGCTGTCTTACAACAACTGGGCTCCCATGCTAACTTCCCAGACCACAGAAACATCTGGTCCTGGTTGTTTAACCCCTGAAGGACAAAGACCATTTTAGCCTTAAAGGGGTACTCTGCCCCTAGAAATCTTTTCCCCTATCCAAAGAATAGGGGATAAGATGTCTGATCGTGGGGGTCCCAATGCTGGAAACGCCCGCGATCTCTCCTGCAGCACCCCCTGTCATTTGGTGCACAAAGCAAGCTTCACTCCGTGCCTGATGACTGGCAATGCAGGGACTGAAGGATCATGACATCACGACCCCGCCCCCTTGTGATGTCATGCCCCACCCCCTTAATACAAGTCTATAGGGGTGTGGGGCCGTGATGTCACGATCCTCCAGACCCTGCATCACCAGTCATCAGGCACGGAGCGAAGCTCACTCTGTGCACTAGATGACAGGGGGGCTGCAGGAGAGATCGCGGGTTTCCAAACAGCGGGACCCCAGTGATCAGGCATTTTAAGCCCTATCCTTTAGATAGGGGATAAGATGTCTAGGGATGGAGTACCCGTTTAAGGACCAGTCCAATTTTATTTTAGCATGTTCGTTATTTCCTCCTCGCTTCTAAAAATCATAACTCTTTTATATTTTCATCCACAAACCCATATTAGGGCTTGTTTTTTGCATTACCAATTTTACTTTGTAATGACATCACTCATTTTACCTTAAAATGTATGGTGCAACCAAAAAATTATATTTATATGGGGAAATTGAAAAGAAAACTGCAATTTAGCAAATTTTGGAAGGTTTGTTTCAAGCTGCACACTTTATGGTAAAAATGACATGTTTTCTTTATTCTGTTTGTCAATATGATTAAAATGATACCCGTGTGGGGTGCGTGGCTAGCCATGACCGAGTGAGGACGTGTGCCGCTGAAGCTCCGGTCCTGCACCCATCATTAGCTTGGACCACAGTGTTATTTATGGAGAGATCCTCCAGAAAATCCAAGAAAGGGGCCCTCTCTCATCCCCCCTCTCCTCAGGCGGACCTCGCTGCTTATTTCACCCGGTCTCAGCCCCGCCAGAGCGATTCTCTACCCCCGAGCAATATGGCAGCCGTCATCACTGTACATGCCGGCCCTGCCTCACAGCCTGCTGCTCCTCCAACTCCCACCGCTCCATGCCACCTGTTACCTGCCTCTTCGCCACCAGCAGGTCCTGCCATGGCCTCCCTGCGGCTGCCGGACTCTGCCTTTGCTACTCCACGACCGCACCATGTGGTCCCCACGGCGGTTGGTGCCCTGCAAGATGGCGACGCCGCCTCCTTCCACCTCTCACCAGCCGGCAAGGATTGTCTTCCCCTGCAGAAGCTGACAGATGGCTCCAGGTCCCAGGTAGGATCGGGGCTCACATTGCACGAAATGCCTCCCTGCTCTCAGCCTCCTAAGAGGGGGGATCTGTCACCTGCCTCACTGACATCCACTGTACAGGAGCCTGCAAGTGCCATTATGCACCCTCCTGCTCCAGCTGCTGCCCTCCAGCCTCCTGCTACTCCAGTGGGGCAGGGTCCTAGCGGCCTGACTGATGTGGGGCTGATAATGGAATTGGCCCCTGAAGATTGGCCCCCTGTTTCCCTGCAGTGCCTTCTATGCCATACCAAGCCACTTACAGAATACTTACCAGGGGGCTGCTGCATTCCCCCCTTGGTCCTCTGGATCCCCCTGCTGTGGACCCTGTGCAGCCCCTACCTGCCTCAATGCCTGAGGCGCTGGACCCAGCTAGCGAAACTTCGCCTGCTCCTTCTTCCCCTCCATCTTTGGGGCTCTATCCCCTGCCCGTGCCCCTGTGTCTCACTCTCAAGACATGTTGAGAGACCCTCCTCCTCTGATCGCAGTCTGCCTTCTCCAGCTGACTGTCCTGTTAAACTAGCGGACTAACACTCACTGGTTGCATCACTCCCCACTTCTTCCTTGGCTAAACAAATGGTGACGGAATGTAAGGAAGAATTTGTTCAACTTTGTCAAGATGTCTCTGCCCTGTCTTCCCGTGTGGCGGCTGTGGAAGTGGCCAAAGAATCTTTATCTGTTCAAGCTCTCCAGGAGGCGGTGAGACAACACAGTGCTCAGCTATTCACTTTACAGCAACACCTAGATGATGTTAACACTACCAACAAAATAGAACCAGATCATGTAAAATGACTTTTATTAACACATATGCAAAAAATACATACAATAAAAATAATAAAAAGAGGATAAAATAAGGCACTACAATAGCAGTCACAGAAGATGGGAGCAGGCAAGTGGTATAGCCCTACATGGAGTAAAGGGAATAACTGGTGTACCATAGAAAGTACAAATGTAAACATGGAAGAGGTCACTGGATATTATTGAAAAATATCTATAAACATATGGGTAACAAATAATGTAACAGTGACACATCAAAGAATGTCCTAAATGGGAAAGGGTACAATAAACAGAGAGTCACCAAGGGATTAATGAATGAGACACCATAAAGTCCTCCTGCCATGCAGCCACACACCTACCTCCTCCTACCCCAACGTACGTTTCGCCTGTGCTTCGTCAGGGGGCGCTTGCCTTCGTCAGGGGGCGCTTGCCTGCTCCCATCTTCTGTGACTGCTATTGTAGTGCCTTATTTTATCCTCTTTTTATTATTTTTATTGTATGTATTTTTTGCATATGTGTTAATAAAAGTCATTTTACATGATCTGGTTCTATTTTGTTGGTAGTGTTATGTTATAGCGGACCAGCCGTGGTTTCTTTACTTAGTTGCTGTGTATGTGTGAATTACCTAGATGATGTTGAAAACCGTAACAGAAGGAACAATATTCGTCTTAAAGGCTTGCATGAAGCTGTGGGTCCAGATGAACTATACTCAGCCTTATCGTCAACGACCTTCTGGAACGTGCTCCGGATGCTCATATTGAGCTGGATAGGGAGCATAGGGCCCTTCGGCCTGCTAGCTCGGATGATCAAAACCCCTGTAATGTGATCTGTAGGGTGTGCTTCTATGCCATCGATGAAGATATTCTCCGTTCAGCATGTGCCCGCAGGTGGATCTTTTACAAGGATGTTCAAATCCAACTGTTCCCGGACTTATCTCGTCACAACTTTGCCCAGTGGGCTGCATTCAAACCCATCCTTGAGGTTCTATGGGAGTATGATCTCCCCTACCATTGGGGTTTCCCTTTCGCCCTCTCTGTTCACCAGAATGGGAAGACCTTCACAATATGCTCCCCAGAGGACTTGTCTGGATTTTTGCGGGACTTGGAGTTGCCATCTGTTTCCCTGCTTGACTGGCCCCAATTATCATCTGGTGCCCCCAAGAGACCTCTGCTGCAGTTACCCCAGCCCTCTGCCAAGCAGCCCCGTGCTACCTAGAGGTCCTCCCAGACAGCGCTTGATCACTAGCTGGGAGGCTGTTCCTTCTGGGTCCCGGGGCTGATTCATTGGGCCTTATAGCAGCCTTGTAGTCATTGTTTAACATGTTTTTATTGCATTTTTCTTTGTGTTTTTTACTGATACAGGTTGGCCTTGACGGAAAACGGGGATGTTCCGTGCCGTCTCCTTGAGCTTCTGATATTGTATCCCACGTAACATTTCTTCCTCCCCCCTCCTCTTTCCTTTCTCTCCCTCTGCCCTGCTCCTTTCCCTCCTCCAGCCTCTCTTTTCTTTCCCTTCTCTGGTCCCCCGCTAACCTTTTCTTTCTTACCCCCCTGCTCTCCCTTCCTCCCTTGCTTATCCTCTCCCCTGAGACTCTCCCCGCCTCAGTCCTATTTCTCCATGTTTAAACGCCTAGTGTCCTCCTAACTTTCTAATTTCTTCATGTTTTGGGTACCATTCTGGATTTTGTGGCTTCTGTTTCCCCCCTTTAGGTTGGAGCCCCTACCGGTAGTTTTCCGTCTCTGGTTCTCCTGAAGCTAGTGCTATTGTGTTTTAGTACAGTTTCTCTTCTGCTGCTACCTTCTTTGTCTTTTTATTCTGCTGTATTTTGTGTTTTATCTCTCTTTACTTATTGTCACCTTCTCTTGTCCCGAGTTTGCCGAGTGTTTGTTCCTGTACTTGCTGGGGCGGACCCGACTGGCGGAGCTTCCTACTCATCCAATGCTCCCATGGTGGACCTCAACATCGCCTCTTTTAATGTTCCGGCGAAACTAACCCAGATCCTTTATCACCTTTATAAACGCAAGGTACATGTTGCTTGTTTCCAGGACACCCACTTTAAGGAGGGACACACCCGGCCCTTAAGAATAGGTACTACCTGTCTGATTCTGTGCCAACAATTACGAGTCTATGTCCAAGGGAGTAGCCATTGCCCTACATAAGTCGCTGGTCCATCAAGTCACAATGTTGTCCTTGACACACGGGCAAGGTACATAATCCTCTCCCTGTTAATAGGTGGCAGAGCCTTTACAGAGGTTACACAGTGTGATTTTCTTGTTAACCTTATTGACCAGGTGGTTTCAGTGGTGCAGGCGACTGTGGTACTCTGCAGAGATCTAATTTTGACTCTGGACCCCACCCTAGACAATTCCACTGTGCGCTCCAGCCTTTCCTGCTCTGCAATTAAAGGGGTACTCCGCCCCTAGACATCTTATCCCCTATCCAAAGGATAGGGGATAAGATGTCAGATCACCGAGGTCCCGCTGTTGGGGACCCCCTGGATCTACCATGCAGCAACCACCTGTAGCGGCTACCGGAACCCCTGAGGAAAGCTGTCACGTCCCCTCCCATAGACTTGCATTGAGGGGCGGGGTGTCACATCACATGGGGGCGGAGTCGTGACATCACGATCTTCTGTCCCGGTGGTCGAGATGGACTCAGCCTGAGGACCTCCAGCGGTTCCGGCAGCTGGACCACAGCGATCTGACATGTTATCCCCTATCCTTTGGATAGGGGATAAGATGTCTAGGGGCGGAGTACCCCTTTAAGCGAGTCAAACGCTCCTTCGCCCAGCTTCAGTTGTGTGACCCGTGGCGCTTACAGCATCCCTCAGACAGGGACTACAGTTTTTTTCCTCTCCGCATGAGTCCTACAGTAGCCTGGACTATGTCCTGGTTCAGCACAATGCCCTTTCCTGGTTGTCTACCACTGCGATTCTCTGGTCAGATCACGTCTTCTGCTACCTCCAGCTTCCATTCCTGACTAAGTCCGAATGGTTGTGGCGATTTAATGAGTCCCTCCTTTTGGACTCAGTCTGCATGGCTGATCTCACCAGAACTGTTTCTGACTTTGTGCCCAATCATCAACCGGATCCTACTGCCCCTTTTGTCCAGTGGGAAGCACTCAAAATGTGTCCTTCGCGGGGTCCTTATTAGGCACGGCTCTAGACTGAAATGCGAAAAAGCCCACACCCTTATTCAGGCATTACATAAGGTATCTTTGTTTGAACTGGCACACAAACGTTCACTCTTGCAGCCGGTCCTGCATGATCTGCAGTTGACGCGTTTTGAGGTGAAACGCCTTCTGGAGGCCTCCTGGGGCCGTTGGCTCCCAATGGGGGGGTAGCAAATTTTATGAATATGGCAACAAGAGCGGACGGATGCTTGCTAGGGCTCTGCGAAGTAGATTGGCCAAGACCCACATCTCTTCCATTCGTTCCTCGTCGGGGGCTGTGGTAAACACCTTTGAAGACATCATGTCAACGTTTCATTCCTTCTTCTCTGATCTGTACCATCTCCTGCCGCCATCAGCCCCTCCCTCCTGCCCCTTCTCTTCAGAGGAATTGTCCATGGTCGTTCAGAACACTCCGAGTGGAAAAAGCCCTGGCCCGGATGGTTTCACTGCAAAGTTTTATAAATCTTTACTGGACTCTTTCTCCCCCACCCTACTCATGGCTTTTAATTCACTCTCTCCTGATACTCCCCTCCCATTAGCTTCTACTATGGCTCACGTGACGGTGCTGTCGAAACCTGAGAAAGCTCCTGTGGTAGCTATCAACCCATATCCTTGATGAATGTTGACCTGAAAATGTATTCTGAACTACTGGCCAATCGGTTAAATGGCATTCTCCCCTCCCTCATATATCCTGATTAGGTGGGGTTTGTGTTGGGGAGGGAAGCCAAGGACAACACGTTTGAAACTCTAGATATCATAAACTATGCGCAATCTCATAAACTGCCTCTGATGATCCTCTCACTTAATGCCGAAAAGGCCTTTGATCGTATCTTCTGGTCCTCCTTGGCACAAACCTTACAGCATGTGGGCTTAGGCCCCAATTTTTCTGGTAAAATCCTGGCACTGTACCGCACCCCAAAGGCTCGCTTGAAAATAAACAGCTCTCCTTCTACTCTATTTTCGATCCACAATGGTACTAGATGGGCTGTCCCCTCTCCCCTCTCCTGTACATTCTGGTGATGGAACATCTTCTGGATAATATAAGAGCAGACCCTGACATCCACGGTGTAGCCATCGGGGACTGTACGTACCAATGCTCTGCTTTCGCGGACGACTTTCTGGTGTATATCACTGATCCACTGGTGTCCCTCCCATGCTGGATGTCCCACCTGGCTGACTTTGGTGCCTGGTCTAATTTTAAAATCAACCTCCCTAAGTCAGAAGCTCTTAAAGGGGTACTCCGGTGCTTACACATCTTATCCCCTATCCAATGGATAGGGGATAAGATGCCTGATCACGGGAGTCCCGCAGCTGGGGCACCCCGTTTGTAATCAGTACCCGGAGCGTGTTAGCTCCGGGTCTTATTACCGGCGACCGCAGGGCCGGTGGCGTGTGACGTCACGCCTCCGCCACCGTGTGACGTCATGCTCCGCCCCTCAATGCAAGCCTATGGGAGGGGGCGTGATAGCTATCACGCTCCCTCCCGTAAGGTTGCATTGAGGGGCGGAGCATGACATCACACGGGGGCGGAGGGACTGATTACAAACGGTGTGCCCCGTGCATGATCCTGGGCATCCCCAGTTGCGGAACTCCCGCGATCAGGCATCTTATCCCCTATCCTTTGGATAGGGGATAAGATGTGTAAGCACCGGAGTACCCCTTTAATGTTTCCTTGCCTGGCCGTACAGTGACCTCCCTTAAATCCACCTTTTCGTTTGGCTGACCCAGTGGCAGTACCTGGGGATGGTGATTCCTCCAGATCTCTCCCATCTGTTCTCCCATAACTCCCCCCCCCCCCTTTCTGGCCCGATTCTGGATGAAATTGGAGTCCTGGAACTGCAAAGATTTTTCATGGTTCGGCCGAGTTAGCATCCTTAAAATGACCCTGTTACCTCGTTTACTATATTTACTGCAGACGATTCCCCTCCACATTCCCTCTTCGTACTGGTGGCAGCTGCAGACCTGCTTTGGTTCCTTTGTGTGGGCCTTTGCTCAACCTCGGCTTAATCAACTTACACTGACACGTTCCAAATCCCTAGGAGGGCTGGGCCTTCCTGACTGCCGTATGTATTATCTAGCCTGTGCTCATGCAGGAGTCCTCGATCTGTTCCATAACAACACATCCAAACTGTGGGTTCGTCTGGCTCAGGACAAGTCCGGGGGCACGCCTCATTGACCGGGAGGGACCCCTCCTCCCTATCACTGATAATCCACAATTTCCGCCTGGGTTCTCCTTAAATGGCATTTTCTTTGAGGATGCCTTGTCCAACCCACTCCGTTTTCATCATGTCTTAGCTGGAGGTGCGCTCAAGCCTCTGGATGTTCTATTGGGGGATTGCACATTATCTTAAAGCGCTCCCTTTGCCTATCTCCAGCTATGACATTTTTCTTCTGGCCTTCCAAGGCACTTTAAATTACACCATAGCCTGACGCAATTCGAACGTTTGTGCATAGCCTCGTACCCTCGTCACTTCATATCCGCCATCTATGGCTTACTACTGACCCTCAGGTTAGAGACCCTCCTGACCTTTTGTCGAGCTTGGGAGTCTGAGTTGGGCAAAACATTTCATCCTGATCAATGGTCTTAGTGCTTCTTCCTCACTTATAAAGCTGTCATTGCCACAAAAGCTCAGGAGACGAGTTATAAAATTTTGTCTCAATGGTACCAGGTGCCGATGACACTTCATCACTGGTATCCTTCTATTCCGAGCTCCTGTTGGCGCTGTGGTGGTGACGAGGGTACTATTACGCATGTCTGGTGGAGTTGCTCCAAACTTTTGCCCTTCTGGCAGTCGATCCTCCAAGTTGTCAGGGATGTGACCGGGTCCAGGTCCCTTCTAGTCCAGAAGCTGCTCTGCTTTATATGTTTCCTATGACGCAAGCGAAATATAAGAAGTCCCTCACACAACATCTCCTTCAGGCCGCTAAAACTGTTATCCATAGACCCTGGAAAAGCCATGACTCCTCCCTCCCTTGAGGAATGGTTTGCCGAAGTTGCGCACATCAAACATATGGAGGAACTCCTGGTTGTCCACCCTGAGGATGTTCCCAGATGAGCCGCTACCTGGCTCCCGTGGTCTACTTTCTGTTCCTCCCCTGGATACCATCTCCTGTGCTGAAGCCTACATGCCTGGATCTGTTCCGTCTTCCCTGGTGCATCCGCCAGGGGCTCAATGCTGATCGGTCTCCGGTCTCGGTCTTGTTATGTGTCTGCTGGTCTGGTCTCCCTCTATTGTGTCTTCCTTTCTCTCTGTCACCCCCCCCCCCTGTCCCTGTAGAGTTCTCTTTTGTTTCCTGCTACCTTTGTTTGCTATGTCTTGTGGACTACTTCATGACTATATCCTGTGGTCTCCTTACCATCTCTTTCCTACATCTAAGTGCCTGAGTGGCCCTTGCCCCTCACCTGCTCCTCTCCTATTCCCAACTTTTTTTTACATCCCTGCCCTGGCACCTAGATGGCCTCTTTATTACCATATGTTCCTGGATTTAATGTTCTTTTAGTATATCGGTTATACTGTTTTGCACCATTTCGTTTCCTGATTACCCTGACTTGTCCTATATTTTGGCCTACCAGGCCATTTTTTATGTATTGCTTGACCATTTATGTTACTGTACTTACTCGGTTTGCTTAATAAACTACCTTGAATTTGAAAAAAATTATACCCATGTTCTATGCTTTTTTTTTATAATTGTACCACTTTGAAAAAAAATCTCAAACTATTTTAACAAAATTGGTATGTTTGAAATTGCCCTATTTTGACTACCTGTAACTATCTAGTTTTTTCCTTATACGGGGTGGTTTGAGGGCGTATATTTTGTGCCGTGATCTGCAGTTTTTATCGGTACCACTTTTGCTGATATTTTACTTTTTAATCACTTTTTATAATTATTTTCTGAATTAATTATTTTAATTTTTTTTACATCTATGTCGTTCATTTTGATAGTTCTTCCATTTATGCATGCCACAATACCAAATAGGTTTGTAAAAAAAAAAATTTTAACGCTTTTTGGGGGTAAAATGAGAAAAAGGGACAATAAAAAATTTTTGTGGGAGAGGGGATTTTTCAAATGTTTTTGTTTTATTTAACATTTATGCATAGGCATAGCACTGATCAGTGTTATCGGCGATCTTCTGCTCTGATCTGCTCGATCTCAGACCAGAAGACCCCTTGAGATGGCCAGAGGCAGGTGAGGGGCCCTCCGGCTGCCATGCTGGATGATCAGTTCCCCACTGCAGCACTGCGGGCGACCCGATCATCTATTTTAAGTGCCGCACTGCCGCAGATGCCATGATCTGTATTGATCACGGCATCAAAGGAGTTAATAGCGGACATAAGCGCGATCGCTGATGTCCACCATTACCGGTGGTTCCCTGGCTGCTGACCAGTGCTCGCAGCCCTGTTCATGATTCATGGTGTACTAAGTACCATCGCACCATGATGTACAATTATGTCCGATGTCATTAAGGAGTTAATACCCTACATGCTGTGGTCAAACCATGGCATGTAAAAAGACTCTGGGACTCCGAGACTCGTGGTTAATGATGGACATAACCGCTCCGCTAGATGCCGCAATCAAAGCTGCAATTTTTATTGGTACCATTTTTTTTTTTTATTCAACATTTTGATTACTTTTTATATATTTTTTATGGTATATGAAGCGACCAAAAATATGCATTTCTGGACTTTGGAATTTTTTTACATATATTCCACTGACTGAGGGGTTTAATTAACATTAGCTTTTAATAGTTCAGACATTTATGCACGAGGTGATACCACATATGTTTTTGTTTATTTCTATTTACATTGTTTTATTTAAAAAATGGGAAAAGGGGGGAGATTAAAACTTTTATTAGGGAAGGCATTAATGCACATTTATGAACTTCTTTTCACCATTTAAATTTTTTTTCCATAAGGGACTATTATATGCAATCCTTAGATTGCATGCATTGTTCGATGCTGTGCGATCAGACGACAGAGAAGAAGGTAAGAGACTTCCCTCCATCTATACGTAAAATAAATACCAAAAACTACATATCACAGTCCAAAAAAGTCCTCATACATCTCCATACATAGACAATTTTAAACATACAAATTTTTGTCCAAAAAGTTATAATTGTTTTAAAGTAGTAAAATAAAATAAAACCTATATAAATTGGGTAATCGAATGGACCTACAGAATGAAGATCATGTGTCACTGCCCCAAAAGTTACATAATAGCATTTTTTTTTTCAATTTTGCCCCCCCCCCCCCCCCTCACACACACAATTTTTTTCTTGTTTCACCGCAAGTTATGAGGAGAAACCATTAATGTCATTACAAAGTACAATTGTTGATGCAAAAAAACAAGCCCTTATTTGGGTCTGTAGGTGGAAAATTTAAAACATTAATTATCAGAAGATAAGGAGAAAAAAACTAAAGTGCAAAAATTCCTGCGTCCTCAAAGGATTAAAGGGGTTATACACCATAAGGTGATTTTAGTACTCACCTGGCAGACAGTAATGGACATGCTTAGGAAGGATCTGCGCTTGTCTTGGGGCTAAATGGCTATGTCATGAGATTACCATAACATTGGGGCTTGCTTTTTGTGAACTTGTATTTCCTGTTTGACTTCTGTTATTTTTACTACAAATCCCATAATGCCATTTTCTTCCCTCCCACACATCAGCCACCCCACCCATTGAAACAAAAGACCTGTGGTTTTCAATCAGGGTGCCAACAGCTGTTGCATTAGTTGCAGATTGATCCCTCCACCCACTGAAGCAGACAGGCTCCCTTTCATCAGCTGACTAGTGAGTCAGGTCTCATTGCAAGCTGGGAAAAATCCGAGACAACAGTCATTTTGCATGCTGGTAAAAATAAATAGTGGGGTGAAATTGTTAGAAAACCATCACACACAGGTACAGATACTATATTATGAACTACACTAACTTCATAGCCCCTGTAGCATAGTCAAATAAAAACAAATTCCTTGAATACCCCTTTAAGGCTTGTCTATCTTAAATAAAGATTTAGTCAGTCATTCCTATATTTTACTCGATGGATTGACCTGTTTTACTTTGATGCAACCTCTACCAGTCCATTTATAATAGATATATCTCTACAACACACAAACAGCTCTTCGTTTTTTGTTTGTTTTCAAAGCAAACATTTTATACTTTATATTTTTTATATAAATGTGTTTATTTCAGCTCATTTGGTGGGAGGGTGTTAGAAATGACATTGCATTGAACTATGCATGGTTTTCTTCAATATCGATAACTGCAAACTAATTTTGTGATGAAAATCCTCTGATGAAACTCATATTTCACTTCAGTGGGTATAATGAGCTATTTTATCAAACTGTCCACATGACACTATTATAGAAAAATGATAAATTCTGTAATTTATTCAGAGAAATTCCAGATTACATTAAAATATAAAACAGGGGAAAAGTAACAATTATAACTGGTAGATATTAATGGTAGATTATCATTTCAGCAATTGTTTATATGACATAAAGAACATAGGAAATAAACATAAAATATAACTCTTACTGTCACAATCATCACAACAGGAAATAGAAAATACCTTTCAGAATACAGTTACTGTATGTATCTTATTTTTAAAATATGTTCTTAAAAACAACTGTAGCAATTCTTCATATATTCATCTATAAGCATGACACCAAGATAACGAACTTACTCCTTTTTAAATACCCTATTATGGAATTAAGGAACCCCTTTTTTCATTTAGGAGACTAGATGCAAAGATCATCTCCTCTTTTAGAAGATAATTGAAGTCTGGGCATTAAAATAATTTTCCAAGATTTTATCTTACCTACAGTTGGTAAGTATCTGATCGATAGGGGTCAAACTGATGTTAGTTAATAAAGTGTAGGTCAAGCATGTGTGCTGCTGCTTTATTCACTCACTATGTGAGCGCTGAAGACAGCCAGGCACTGTACTTAGCTATCTCCATCAATCCCATAGCAAGTAAATGAAGTATACATGCTTGACTGGCCATACCCCGTTAAATTAACAACCCTTCAATCTCTATGAGAACTCTGTAGTGCAGTGATCCCTTAAGTTACAATATTAGATGGTACCTGGATGACCGCTGTATGTTGAGACCATAACTCTATGGGAACCTGGTACAGTAGAATGTCCCAATAGCGGACACTCACGGGGAATAAAAAAGTGTCCACTATTGAGAGATGTCCCCTATTAGGAAAAAAGGCTAAAAAATCATACTAAATGACCGAATACTGTTCTGTACTCACTCCAGAGTTTAATTACCTACAAAACACGATAAAAGGCTAAATATAAATAAATAATTTTGCACTGTTATAAGGATTTTAAAAAACCTCAACAATATTATTAATTAGGAAAAGTAATGCCAAATCATTCATGCTAAATCATTCCCCCCGCAATGCCAAATCATTCCCCCATTCCCTCATCCCCTGTTCTTCTTACTTCTTACCTGGCTAGCAGGCAGTGACGAGCGATGCTCCTCTGCACTTCACTCAATGTAGTCAGCGGCGGCTGCCAGCAGTGACGAGTGACGCTCCATACGTCACTTGTCATTTCGGGCAGCTGCCGCTGCTCACGGCCATCCCGCCCTCTCCATTCATGTCTATTAGAGGGGGCGGGATGGCATGAATGGAGGGGGTGTGGCGTGATGTCTTGACAGGATGTTAAGAAAGCTGGGTGACTGCACGGAGATTGCGGGGGTCCCTGCGGCTGGAATAAGGGATAAGATGTTTAGGGGCGGAGTACCCCTTTAACCTCCCTGGCGGTATGATTCTGTCTGGAAATTTGTACCAAAAGTGGTACAATTTTTTGCACTGAATTTCACATCTCCTCTCCCCCCCCACCCATTTCACATCTCCCCCGTCACATTCCCCCTCCCTTGTCACATTCCCCCTCTCCCTTGTCACATCCCCCCCGTCACATTCTCCCCCCTCCTTGTCACATTCTTCCCCCCTAGTCACATTCCCCCCTAGTCACATTCCCCCCTTGTCACATTCCCCCCTGTCACATTCCCCCCTCCTGTCACATTCCCCCCTTTGTCACATTCTTCCCCCCCCCCCCCCCCCCTTCTCACCTTGTCCTGCAGCAGCATACTGTACACTAGGTTTGCCGGGCAGATTTCAAACCTAGTGTATTTGATGCAGAACAAGCCCTTTCCCCTTCAGCCAATCACAGGCTTTACACCACTGCGGCCTGTGATTGGCTGAAAAGTGAAAGGTCCTGTAAGATGAATAGAGCAGGGACCGGAGCGCACGGAGGGGAACGACATCTGCAGGGACTGGGATTAGGTGAGCAATTTTTTTTTTTATTTTACTACTTTTTCCTTTTACACTTAGCTCAGTGTTTTTCTAACAGGGTGCCTCCAGCTGTTGTGAAACTACTACTCCCAGCATGCCCGGACAGCCTTTGGCTGTTCGGGCATGCTGAGAGTTGTAGTTTTGCAACAGCTGGAGGCCCCCTGGTAGGGAAACACTGACTTTTAGTATTTTTCTTTACCTGCTCTGGCCGGCCCCCGCAACGGTAGCCGACCAGAGCAGATAATTGCATGTTTTCCCGGGGGCCGCATCGCTATATCGCATTGCTTTTGTGATATATCGTGCAGCCCGGCCGGGAACTCTGCAATTCTACCCCGAGCGTGACTCGGGGTTACCGATCCTGGCAGGGAAAATTAACCCCGAGTCACGCTCGGGATAACCGCTCAGGAGGTTAAGGAAGATCTTGGAGTGAGAACATAAACCAACAACCAAACAATTCTATATCTATAATTGCTGCTAATTGTTGGAAATCATAAACCATCACTTCTTTTTACTATTTGCAGCTAATCCTGCTTAGTATATCTTAATGTAGTACAGGGAATATTGTGAAGCCTGGGGCATCATTTCCTCTGCTCATGACTGATTAAATGGTAGCCACAAATGTATGCTCCAGGGTCACGCTACAGAAGCAGCACTATTTCAAAACCAGATGCACGAGATCTAGATTTTTTTCATTTAATGTTGAGCAATACAAAGAAGTCGACATGGATTATTCATAAACTCCACTATATGAACGCTATGGGGAACTATTAAGTTGTCATGTAGAAAGAATCTAATTTGTAATGTCAAGAATCCAAAGTGAAAAAAGAGACATTGCACACCGTATAAAAATAGCTGCCGTTTCAACTCATTCTTATGATACATTTATTAAATATGACATTCTAAACTCTTTTTACCAGTAACAGCAGTAATGCTTGTTGGTATTTTGTTGCCAACCACAACTGCAATGGTGATACTGAGACTGACAAAATCTCACAAAGCATTTTTAAAACAGTACAAGCACATGCCTTATTGTCAAGTCATATTATTTTATGAGACCTTAGAGAACCACAAGGTCATTTCTAAGAGTCTGCATGGGTGTCTCTTTCGCTGGTAAAATGAGTGCCCATGGATCTTTTATCCTTGAACAAGAAAATATTACAGTGGGAAAGTATTAACATATTTTAAGGTCACATGGATGTGCAGAAAGAGTACAGGAATAATGTCAAATCATTCTTCATTGGTGAAACAAAAATTAGGGTTAAAATAAACCCTAATAAAATAAAATTGGGTTTGCAAGAGCAAATTCTAAAAGAAAATGTCAGGATAAATGTTTAAGAACCAAAGTTCAAAAAAGGTGGGTCTTGAAGCAACAAAGCAACTCTACACAGTTCATCTAACCAGTGTATGCCTGGGGCATAACACACTTTGTCATTTGGATGATCCAATTCAAACTCATCTTTATCCAACAGAAATGTTGCAGTAAGATCTTTATACAGTATAAAAAATAAAAAACAGGCAGGAAAATAAGGGCAATGTCTAAATAATGAGTGATGGTAGGCACTAAGCATGTATGTATTAGGATGGACTAAAGCGAACTTAAAGCGCTTGTAGACTACCATATTTTTCGCCCTATAGGACGCACCGGCATATAAGACGCACCCAAATTTAAAGGTGCAAAATCTAGAAAAAAAAGATTCTGCACCCAACAGTGATCTTCAACCTGCGGACCTCCAGATGTTGTAAAACTACAACTCCCAGCATGCCTGGACAGACGTTTTGCAACATCTGGAGGTCCGTAAGGTTGAAGACCACTGGATAGGAGGTAATACTCACGTGTCCCCGCCGCTCCGGACCCGTCACCGCTGCCCTGGATGTCGCCCTCCATCGCTGTCGCCGCGTCCCTGGGGTGTCCCCGACACTCCGGACGTCTTCTTCCCCGGGATCCACGCTCTCCGTCGTCATCATCACGCCGCTACGCACGCTGCTCCTATTGGATGACAGGACGGCGTGCGCGACGACGTGAGGACGTCAAAGGAGAGCGCCGCCATGCAGGGGATCCCGGCACGGAGCAGACACCGAGGAGGCAGGTAAGGTCCCTCCCGGTGTCCTGTAAGCTGTTCGGGACACCGCGATTTCACCGCGGTGGTCCCGAACAGCCCGACTGAGCCGCCGGGTTAGTGTCACTTTGGCTTCAGATGCGGCGGTCAGCTTTAATCGGTATATAGGTAACTGGTATATGGGTTGTCAAGAAGGTCATATAGTGAATGGTTACGTTTGTGAGCCATGGTAAGTTTGAACATTTATGCTACAGAATTGCCTGGGCTTGATGGCATTCTTTCTTAAGAGCCAAAGCCTAAGAAATATCCCCAAACAAAGGCCTTATGGCCCAACCATGCCCAACAGACATTTACATCTGGATTGGGAATCTCATTAAAGTAAGTAGTCAAAGCTGCATCAATCTGCTCACGCAACTATCGATTGGTAAGAAGTGCTTTGTTCAGCTCCTATGTAAATAGACTAGCAACTCATGGACAAGTCAAGAAGTGGTAAAAAATTGGAAGTTCTATCAAAGAAAACACTTGGACATGGAGATAAGTTGTAAAGTTATGTAGCAGTTGTGGATTTTTTAGGTTACCGCAAGGAGAACTCCAGCCAAATGAAATTACCTTTATATAGCTGCATGTTAAAGTTATATAACTTTGCAAGTAAAATTTAATTTATGCTAAACACTTTTTTTGTCTGAAGGAAAAGCTAAGAGAAACAGGATGTCAAGTAAATCTTATCACACATGATAACTAGCATCTACAGTAGATGACACATAACACTCCCTTTTTGTAAGCTCAGAGACACACATACCTTCCTCATCTATATGCACTGCTCACCCTCTAAAGACAGCCCCTTCCTGCAGCTCACACAAGAAACAAGTGTAGGGACTGGTTTGTGTAGTTTTTGTCTAACACTCACTCACTGGAATTTTAAAGGCTGTTTATGGGGGCTATGCAGGTTTAATTTTGAAACAAATGAACTGGAATGTCTTGTGAAGTCATGGTGACTTACATATATATAACTTATTTACGTTTTTAGTATTAGCACCTTTGTCAGGCCTTAAAAATAAACATCTACTTTCAAGTAGTTTTAAGGGGTACTCCGGTGCTTATACATATTATCCCCTATCCAAAGGATAGGGGATAAGATGCCTGATCGCATGAGTCCCGCCGCTGGGAACCCCCATGATCTTGCATACGGCACCCCGTTTGTAATCAGTCCCCGGAGCGTGTTCGCTCCGGGTCTGATTACTGGCAACCACCGGGCCGGCGGCGTGTGACATCACGCCTCCGCCCCGTGTGACGTCACGCTCCACCCCTCAATGCAAGCCTACAGTGGGGGGCGTGACAGCTATCACTCCCCCTCCCGTAGGCTTGCATTGAGGCCCAGGACTCCCGAGTTCAGGCATCTTATCCCCTATGCTTTGGATAAGGGATAAGATGTGTGAGCACCAGAGAACCCCTTTAAATAGCATCTAAATTCCTCAAGAATATATTTAAGTTTGTATGCTAAAAATTTTGTAAAGATCTACTCCGAGTCTTTTATTTCACCTTACTGTGTCATTTCAGTAAATGGGATATTGATAGACTGTCACTGTAGCTGAATATGTGACTTATGCATCACATTATTGCAAAATTGGTGTCACTTAGATAAATATGTGTCTTACCTATTAGAAAAAGCTCATCATAAAATGCAATTTCTGGGGCAGAGAAATTATTTAGAAAAAGGGAAACCTAATAAATTACTAGCCCAAACACTTAAAAACCGAAGAGAAAACAAGGAAATCATTATGTTAAGTAATAGTAGAGGAGAGATAATAGAGGAGAGGGACAGTGAAAAGATAGAATTGGAGTTAGTTTCATTTTACTCAGATTTGCATAGGTCGGAAGGGAGATCAAAAGATGAAGAGGTATGTACATTTTTGAATAACTTCAACCTACCAAAATTGTCAGAAAAAAGTATTGCAGAACTTGAACGGGAGATCTCGAACCAGGAAACGCAGGAGGCTTTCTCGTCAATTGGCGGCAATACCACTCCTGGATCAGATGGCCTGCCTTTCCAAATTTATGGAAATTATGCAAATGTTTTATTATCAAAATGTCTGTAGTTATAAAGGAATCCTGGATAGGGTGAGCCCTGCCTAAATCATTGTGGGAGTGGGAAGCAAATATTACCTTTATTAGGAGACAGGATAAGGACCCGCTGGATGTGGGGTCGTACCGGCTTATATCCTTATTGAATACAGATATTAAATGAATTGCCAAAGTTTTAGCAAGAAGATTAAATAACATAATTGAACAAATTGTGGGAGAAGAACAAGGAGGATCTATTCCAGGACTTACAGTACATTGGAATAGTCAGAGAGTTTATGATGCTATGCAATTTAATGGATCTGGTCTATTCTGTCATTGGATGTTACAAAGGCATTCGAGAGGGTAGACTGTGGATACCTTTGGTGGAGTCTTGGAGTGCTTCGGGCTTGGTCCAAGGTTCATAAGTTATGTTAAATTACGATATATTCAACTGGAAGTGAATATTTTGATGAATGGTATTCCATCAAAAAAGTTTGAATTGACTACCAGGCAAGGGTGCCCCCTATCACCTTTGTTATTTGCCTTATATATTGAACCGCTGGCAGGAATTTTTTTTTTTTTTTTTTTTTTAATAAATCAACTGGTGCCAGAAAGTTAAACAGATTTGTAAATTACTTATATTAACAAATCTTAATCCTTCCAGTACTTCTTAGCTGCTGAATACTACAGAGGAAATTCTTTTCTTTTTGGAACACAGAACTCTCTGCTGACATCACGAGCACAGTGCTCTCTGCTGACATCTCTGTCCATTTTAAGAACTGTCCAGAGTAGGAGAAAATCCCCATAGAAAACATATGCTGCTCTGGTCAGTTCCTAAAATGGACAGAGATGTCAGCAGAGAGCACTGTGCTCGTGATTCAGCAGAGAGCACTGTGTTCCAAAAAGAAAAGAATTTCCTCTGTAGTATTCAGCAGCTAATAAGTACTGGAAGGATTAAGATTTTTAATAGAAGTAATTTACAAATCTGTTTAACTTTCTGGCGCCAGTCGATTTAAAAAAAAAAGTTCTCCACCGGAGTACCCCTTTAAGATGTTTGATAACTTTAGTTCAGTCTCCGGTCTACATATAAACTGAAGTAAATCGGTGCTACTCTCATAGAAATAGAGACATCAATGGAGAAACTCAAGATCCTTAACAAATCAGAAAATTTCACGTACCTGTGGGTAAAAATATCATTTACAATTGATAGCTTTCAGATAGATAATCTTATACCTTTTTGTATCTAATTTGACTCGAAGAGTGGGAATTTGAAGTAGGATGCTCTTTTTGATGTCCAAGAGATCGGCAATTATTAAGATGGTCATTCTGCCCCAAGTTTTGTTCTTATTTAAAGGGGTATTCCAGGCAAAAACTTTTTTATATATATCAACTGGCTCCAGATAGTTAAACAGATTTGTAAATTACTTCTATTAAAAAATCTTAATCCTTCCAATAGTTATTAGCTTCTGAAGTTGAGTTGCTGTTTTCTGTCTGACTGCTTTCTGATGACTCACGTCCCAGGAGCTGTCCAGCTCCTATGGGGATATTCTCCCATCATGCACAGCTTCCGGGACGTGACATCATCATTGAGCAGTTAGACAGAAAACTTCAGAAGCTCATAACTATTGGAAGGATTAAGATTTTTTAATAGAAGTAATTTACAAATCTGTTTAACTTTCCGGAGCCAGTTGATATATAAAAAAAGTTTTTGCCTGGAATACCCCTTTAATGCTATGCCCATAGGGATAGAATCTTCTTGGTTTAGGAAAGTTGAAGTCCAACTTGGCAGGTTATTGTGGGGATGCAAACTGTTATGATTAAAATATCAGAATTGTGTGCCCCCCTGGGAAAGGGGAGGTATTAATCTTCCTAATCTAAAAATATATTATATGTCTAGCCAATTTTTGAAATTGATTAACTGGAAGGAATCTGCAGTCCTCAAGAAATTGATAAGAGAAAGGGGCTTAACAAATATCTTTGAACTTCTCGAATTAGGAACTTTGATGGAAAAATTTAATAAGATATGGTGTACACTAAGAAGTAGTCTGATAGGAGTAAATAGTTTGAATTTTACATCACTTTGGAGGAACAAGAATATGAAGGAATTCTTGACTTGCAAAAGTAAATATAGGGAAAAACTGGGGGTCTGTTGGGTTAATCAAATGTTTGAAAATGGAAAGTTACACAAATACTTTAAAGAAAAAATTGGGATGAAGGATAGTGAAATATTTTATTATATACAAGTTAAACACGCAGTTGCCTGTACAACAAATAAAAGTTGTTTTATTATATAAATAACCATATAATTTTTGAAGGTTTATTAAGTTGGAATTGGGGGGAAAAAAACTTGTCATGTTTGTATACATTTTTGAACTCCTGGTTAGGAGAGGATGGTTGGAAAAATATTTTAAAAAATGGATGAAAGAAGTTGGTGGGTTGGCGGATGAAACTTGGCACAATATTGGTGTTAATTTGAATAGGGTATCACTGAATATGCAGCACAAAAATCAACCAGTTGAGGATGTTACATAGGGCCTATTATACCCCTATCCAAATGAAGAAATTTGATATATGTGAATCGTCAAATTGCCTGAGGTGTGGAAGTGAGGACACAGATTTTAGACATTATATGTGGAATTGTCAAGTAATATCTAATTACTGGGAGCCAGAACATTCTTGAAGGTAAAATAGGTAAAAAGATTCCTAGTACTATTGTGTTTGTTATTTTAGGGGAAAATATGGGGACGTTTAAGGAGTTCTTATGTAGGAATTTGCAAGATTGGTAATAGTGCGTAACTGGATTAAACCTGATGGACCCTCTGTGGGAGAATGGCAAAGAGAAATTAAGAGTGTTAAGAAAAAAGAGCAATCTCAAACTCTTTGAGAAGACCACCCTTTATCCAGAACAGATTTTCAGTCCCTCATAGATAATGCTTAAAGGCCATTTTCTAAATAAATTTCACTTTAGACTAAATTATATGTCAGTTCCATCTTCTGACATTTGTTGAAATAGACTTGGGCCAACTTGTCCAGACAGCATTGATAAGTCACTTGTAGAATGATATAGACTGGTGGTCCAAAAGCAGCCCTCCTAAATGCAGTTACATTGAACAGAAATAACTTGTGGGAGATCATTTTTATAAATACAGGCATATGGCACCCAGTTTTCAGGTCTAATTCAAGGTAATATAAGACAAGGGCACACACACATTAAATGGGCACTGGCAGATCCAAAAACTTTTTATATATTGTATATCTTGGCAAAATATTAACTTTTCTAATATACTTCATAAGAAAATGTTATTTCCTTTTTATAGAAATAATGGCTTATATAATCATGGCTTTGTCCAAGTTAAAGCACAGGCATGAACAAAGTCCATTAAGTGAGGGGGAGCTAGCACTCCTCTGTGTCTGATAGGACAGGAGAGAGCACAGAAGAGTACTATCAGACAGGAGAGAGCACAGAAGAGTACTATCAGACAGGAGAGAGCACAGAAGAGTACTATCAGACAGGAGAGAGCACAGAGGAGTGTTATCAGACAGGAGAGATCACAGAGGAGTGTTATCAGACAGGAGAGAGCACAGAGGAGTGTTATCAGACAGAAGAGAGCACAGAAGAGTACTATCAGACAGGAGAGAGGACGATTTCTTCCAGACATTTATCATTTCTGCAGAATTAGTAGGGAAACATTTTAGGCACATCAATTACCCAGCACAGCATAAAGTAGTATAGCTATAAGAAGATATGCCATTCAGAAACAAGGAAAGGCTCTTCTCACCTAGCTTTTTCATGCTCCTGAATGACTTATCTGTTTATAATGGCTGAGCTGATATAAGCAGATACGATATTGAGGAGCATGAAAAAGCTAGAAATTGTGAGAAATTGTCACCAAACTTTTCTGTGTTCCTGAATTGCATATCTGCTTATAGGCACATCTGGCTTATAGCAGATCTATTATGAGCAGATATGCCATTCAGGAGCATGGAAAAGCCAGGTGAAAAGTTGTCACCAAGCTTTTTCATGCTTCTAAATGCCATTGCTGCTTACAGCCTTTAACCCTTTAAGTTTTGGGATTTCATATTTTTTCTCTTCACCTTCTAATAGACATAACTCTTATTTTTCCACCTACAGACTCATCTAAGGGCTTTTATTTGTTGCGTCACCAATCGTACATTCCAATGACATCCCTTTTTTTAACCATGAAATCTACAGTGAAATGCACAAAAAATATAAGTGGACAAAATTGATAAAAAATGCAAACCTACAATTCCGGCCATACACCGACTTAGATCCATAAGTGCTAGAATAAACTATAAACCTACAACCAGCACTCAATAAGAGTCCAAAAGTATAAATTCAAAAAGTGACAAAACTTTATTTAGAACAATATCAAAAACACAATATGGGACCCTCCCAATTAAAACAACCCAACCTTAAAAATGAACCCCACAAAATAGACAGGGGATAGCTCATCTCTATACCCTAGCATACAAGAACAACAAAATCATGAAAAATAATGTGGTCATATGTTATTACCTAAGGTAGTCATGCTGGGTCCTACAAGATCACTATGCCCCCGCCGCCGCCTCAACACATGTTTTGTATTCTTCCTCAGGAGGTGGGGATTAACACACTTAGCGTCCTTTTATATCCGCCTGCTAATAATTGGCGCATGTGTCTGGGCCGAACGCCGCCGGGGATTCCGGAAACCATCACTGAGACGCACACGTCACATCCAGTGACGCACTGTCCCAGTATTGACAGCTCCTCGGAACGCCCAGCGGCGACGGAACCACACGCATGCGCACTGACAGGGGGATATCCGCACAAGGTAAGTGCAGACTGGCGCAGGCGTATCCCCACCGACCAGACAGTGTCGCAGGATCACGCATGTGCTGCCGCTATATCAATCCCTATAACATAATAATAACAGATGACCACATTTTACAATGAATATTACACCCACTGAACCGCATGGATGAACAATAACATGGGTAATCATTCAACTTGAATTCATTAATTCATCTCAAAAACAACCCATACTCCATCCCACTTATATTAACCTTAATGCAAAAACCAATACCCATTCAGTAAGTACATTACATAAATATAAATTTAAATTTCACAACGGAACAAACACATCAGTGCAACATATTGCATGTTACATATCTTATGCAGTATACAATTATTATACATAATTACATCCATATCTATAATACATATTAAACATGAACCCCCCCTCCCCCCTCCCTTTTTTCTTGTACTTCCCTTCCCTGTGTGTAAGTGATTAGTCTAAATGTGCATTACCATAAGAATATAATTCATAATATAAGTAATATAAATTACTAAACTGTGTATGGAAGGTGATATATCCACCCTACTCTCCCCATACTAGTACCCCCCCCCCCCCAAAAAAAAAGACCCTCTCCTATCCCCCCTACAAACCCCATCCCATATACAAAAATGCAAACCCCAAGTGATTAAGATGGTCAAAAAACAATATATTAATGTGATGCATGCCCCCATTCCCAATCTGTACCCCTAACCTCACAATTGCAGAAAATTGATAGAAAATGCAATTTTGAGGGGCTTTTACACAGTGCACTTTTCGCAACCAGGGACACATTGGGAAAGATTTATCAAACACTTCAATAGACAGAAGGATAAAACGGAGCACACACCTGTAATTCCTGCTGCTACGAATTAATTCAAAGTTCATGCAGAACTCAGATAAGACTTCTTCCCCACACAGGCGAGCAGAGATGAGAGGCAGGAGCGTTTATCAAAACCTGTGTGGAGGAAGAGAGGTGCAGTTGCCTATAGCAACCAATGAGGTTGCTTCTTTCATTTTTCAAAGGCCTTTTTAGAAAATAAAGAAGCAATCTGATTGGTTGTTATAGGCAACTGCACCTCTCTTCCTCCACACAGGTTTTGATAAGTCTCTCCCATTAGCTTTATTCTGTAGGTCCATACGATTACAACAATACCCAAATTGGGTCATTGACCATGCGGATTACTCAACATTATATTTTAATATTTTGAAAATGTAATGTTTTTTTGTTAATATTTTTTATTTAAAACATGAGAAAGGGGAATGATTCAAACTTTTATTACGGAAGGGGTTAATTCAATTGTATCAATTTTTTTAAACACTTTTTTTGTGGGAAGGGGTTAAGCACATTTGTCTATAACTTCTATATATGCCATTCAGGAGCATGAAAAAGCTAGGTAAGAAATTATCAGCTAGCTTTTCTGTGCTCCTGAATGCCATTGCCGCTTATAAACTAGAAGGATAACTTGCTATAAATTATAGGCAAATCTGTCTATAATAGCTTAACAAATATAAGCAGAAAGGAGCACAGAGAAGCTGCGTGATAATTTTCATGCTTTTTCATGCTCCTGAATGGCATATCGGCTTATCATAGCTCAGCTATTATGGATAGATTTACATATAACTTTAAGTCAAATCTGTCTATAATAGCCAAGCTATGATAAGCAGATATGCTATTCAGTAGCATGAAAGCGCTAGGTGAGAAATTGTCACCTATCTTTTCTAGGCTCCTGAATGGCATATTTGCTTATCATAGCTCAGGTATTATAGACAGATTTGACTTAAAGTTATATGTAAATCTATCCATAATGGCTGAGCTATGATAAGCAGATATGCCATTCAGTAGCATGAAAAAAGCAAGGTGAGAAATCGTCACCTAGATTTTCTGGGCTCCTGAATGGCATATCTGCTTATCATAGTTCAGCTATTATAAGCAGAGATGCCATTCAGGAGCATGGGAAAGCTAGGTTAGAAATTGTCACCTAGCTTTTCTGTGTACTTGAATGGCAAATCAGTTCATGACTGTGGTACCTTTGGGGGAGACTCCAGAGGCAGAGACCACCGGCAGGACCTCAGGCAGGCGACAGCCACAATGTGGGGTAATATTTTAAACTTTGCACGCGCGGGTTTGCTAAGGGGAGGAGCCTCCTACACTGCGCTGACATCACATGGGGCACGCAGCAGGGACATGGACAAGCAGGTCAGGAGGTTATGCAGCCCACATCATCACCCAGGGCCCAGGTAAGGAAACAGGGCCGGCCTGGGACATCGCAGGGCCAGACCTCTTTTTCTGCAAATGTATCTGCTGTGGGAGCCGGGCAACCTATGTGGACCACCAGTGCAGGCTGTTGGGCCCATTTTAACGTAGGGGCCTGGAGTTAAAGCTCCATTCGCCCTTACGTTAATCTGGCCCTGCCTGGACCGGCGGCGGCGTATAGCTGCTTTAGCATGAGGCTAAAAGGCTAACTGCTTTGGGCCCCTAGGAATGACAGGGCCCAGGGCCCCTTTTGCCCCACATTAAAGATGGCCCTGACCCTCATATATTGGACTTTGTCCATGCCTGTGCTTTAACTTGGACAAAGACATGATTTTATAAGCCATGATTTCTATATAAAAGTAAATACAATTTTCTCATGAAGTATATTAGAAAGGTTAATGTTTTGCCAAAATGTACAATATATAAAAAGTTTTTGTATCTGACAGAAATCATTTAAGTTTAAAGGGGTACTCCCCTGGAAAACCTTTTTTTTTTTTTTTTTTTTTTTAAATAACTGGTGCCAGAAAGTTAAACAGATTTGTAAATGACTTCTATTTACAAATCTTAATCCTTCCTGTACTTATCAGCTGCTGTATGCTCCACAGGAAGTTTTCTGTCTTCTGTCTGACCACAGTGCTCTTTGCTGACCACTCTGTCCATTTTGGGACCTGTCCAGAATAGGAGAGGTTTGCTATGGGGATTTGTTCCTCTTCTGGACAGTTCCTAAAATGGACAGATGTGAAATTCAAAAAGAAATTACTCTGGAACATACAGCAGCTCATAAGTACTGGAAGGGTTAAGATTTGTAAATATAAATAATTTACAAATTTGTTTAACTTTCTGGCACCAGTGTATTTAAAAAACAAAAACGTTTTCCAGTGGAGTATCCCTTTAAGAAACAAGGCTTCTCCAGATCTTTATGTGCACAAAAAGTAAATATCCAGCCTTTTCTCACAGGCTTCCAAATACAAAATAGCAAACGCTATACTATTTGTTCTTCATATATCATGTCATATCTTTCAAACTAGCTGCCTTCTTGATTTGTTTTTGGATGTTTTCACATCCTTTATTCCACATCAATATGAACAGCATCTGTAGCCTTTCTTAGGCTTCTTTCCCACTACAAAATGACTCAGTTTTAAAGATCCATTTCAAGTTCCGTCTGAAAATCGGCTGTAAAACGTCAGTTACAAAATCATTTCCGGCCGTTAGAAAATCCCAGTATAGTCTATGGTCAGTGAAACTACAGTTATAAACCCCCCCCCCCCCCCCAGCCATTGGGGGATCTCCGAAACCGGGTACAGCTACTGACACGTACTTGGAGCAGGAGTGACGACACGCACAGCCAATTGAGCGGTGATTAGCCAAGCGATCCATCACTCAGCAAGACTCCGAGGTTGGGGGCACTCTGCTCCAAGGATGGTTGAGTAGCTGGGCCCTGTTCTGTACATTGGTCCCTGCGCGATCAGACACTTATCCCCTATCCCGTCGATAGTGATACGTGTTGTTCCCCAGACTACCCCTTTAAGAGGCACATGTGTGGTGTCCCAGTATGGCATATGGTCTCGTATGGTCCTTCTGTCCTGTCAAATTGAGTCCCTGTCTGTCCCCGGGGGCTCTCCTGCAGTATCTCCCCTGTGTATAGAGGTTTCCCATAATGGGTTTTCACATAATGAGTAAAGGACCTTTATTGTTAGTCACATGATTATGTTTAAGTCACATGTATATTATATGATTGTTACCCAGAGAACCCAGTGACAAGGTAACCTCTCTAGTGGCCTATGGGCTCCTTGCATAGCCACCCTATATAAGATTGGGATGAGCTGCAATCGCTCTCTTAGCTCATTGCTACTTCTGCTGAGTTAAAGCCCAGTCCAGTGTTCCAGTATCAGTGTCCAGAGCATTGGAGGCTTACGCCTAAAGTCTGCAGCCACTTATCAATTGCAAGTAAGCTAAAGTCATCTAATGGTCAGTCATCAAGTCAGTCAAGTCAAGTCTATTGTCTATTCAACATGACCTGCAATATAGTCTGTCAAGTCACTGCAAGTCTCTGAAAGCTGCGAGGTCCCCCTGTGTCACTGGCCACCTCTCTGGGATATTGGCTGAACTGCATAGACTGTACCATCTGTCTAACCTAAGTAAAAGCTACCGTTACCCTTAACATGGCCTTGGACTCTTTCTGCCTGACCTAGGACTAGCGGTACTACCTTCGGGTGGTTATATCGAAAAACCACACCCTGGCATCACAAACACGAAGGGGTTCATACCATCTACCCCTTTGGCACTAACATCTGCCCCGCATCTACCTCACTACACCCATGGCTCACCACACATGCCTCTTAATGAATCTGTCAAATCCAACGGCAGCTGGAGTTTACTAAAGGCTGGCACGTGAAACACTGGTTTTAGTAAATCCCCCCAATCTCCTCAGAGCCTCAGACTATGCAAGGCCATATAGTAAATGATTTGAATGAACCCTTACCCTTGTAAAATTGGATATGGCATTAATTTCCATTATTTTTAGATATGTTTTCTTCCCAAAAATTCTTTAAAGGAAAACTATCAGCTTGCTCCCCCCCAACACTAACCAGCGGGACGTTGATCAGTTTGATGCTTACTGTGCCCGGATCCGCCCAGCCATTCAGCCGACATCTTCGTTTTACCATATATGCTAATGAAGTGCTAACTGGCATATTCCACCCCTCCCACCGCCTCTCCCTCTTCATTACAGAGCAGGGAGAAGAGGAAGAGTCGGAGGGATTGGAGGAATATTGATGAGCAGGGCGGCACTGTGGCCGGCGGCAGTGACATCACAGTGCCAGTTAACGCCGCCTGTGCCAGTTAGCACTCCATTAGCATATAGTGAAAAACGAAGATATCGGCAGAACGGCCGGGCGGATCCGGGCACAGTAAGCATCAAACTGATCAGCGTCCCCCGTACCAGTACCGCTGGTTAGTGCGGGGGGAGCAAGCTGCCAGTTTTTCTTTAACATTGCTTTACTCATGATTAGCCTAATTAACATTATTTTCCAGAATATGTCATCACTTCTTGATCAGTGGGGGTTCAACCCCATAATAATGCCAAGGGGTATGTGTTTGCTTTCCTATACTTGTATATAAGTACCAATATAAATAATGGTAGATAATAGAAAAATCATTTTTTTGTGAGAGAATTAATTGCATGTTTCCCTTACACAACCTGTAGTGCTATGTGTTTGTCTGGTATTAGAATGTCCATTTCTAAGCATCCTGGGGCATAGAGAACTCTAATCCTTCCGAAAGTGAATGATAAAAGCAAATTATCACTGGAGAATACATTAAGTGGTGCAGGATGCAGAGTTTTGAAGCGGCACACTATAGTTCACCCCAGGTTACATATTTTATTTAAACTGCTGTTTTCTCTTCCCTTGAGATAGGAGATGCTGAAATGTCATTCTCTAACACATTTCACAACATACACATAAAAAGCTTCTGATCTTTTACCCTTGTAAAGTAAAGCAGTACTTCTGTTTGTTTTAGCTTCGGTTGATACTTCAGTAGAATGTGTTTCCCTGTATGATTTTGTCTCCGCTTGTCTGAAGGACCTGACCTCTTCACCATGGTAAAGTTGCTTACATTTAATTTGCTTGTCGTTCTTATATTAGTAGCGGCCACAGTCTGACATATCAACAAACATTCCACTCGAGATTTACTATGTCTTTCTTCTATTAGAGTCTTTGAAATAAAGGGCAGTCTATACAGGAACAAAAACTCTGGAATAGAATAAGATGGGGAAAAAAACTAAACTGGATTATTTGACAGCTCAAATTGAAGGGGTTGTTCGTGGATAAAAAAAAAAAAAAAACTTTATTATTAGGCTGGGGGTGCTGTAATAATAAAAAAAAAATGACACCCGCTCAGCCATATTGCTTGTAGCTGTTGTTCCGATTGATCCCAATACCACTCATTACCGCTTCTTCTGGGTTTCTGGTGACATGTCGTCTCCAACAGATCTGCTTAGCCAATCACTGGACACAGTAGTGTACTAACTCAGTCAGGCACCGGCTGAACAGGCAGCTCTTGCAGGGATGATACATTACTGGAACCAGGAAAAGCAGTAGCAAACTGTATGCCAGCGCAAGTGAGATAGGTCTCAAAATGTTTGTCTTAGGTGTGTGTCAGTCCTTATGTTGTGCTCTGCAAAAAGCAAGAACTGTATACAGTAAACTAGAACTCAACTGTTGATGACACAAGACGAGTATACTCATACTGTGGCTGTTAACACTGTATGGAGCGGTCTCTGAACTTAACCACTTAAGGACCCAGGGTGTACAGGTACGTCCTGACGTCCTGGGACTTAAGGATCCAAGGTGTACCTGTACGCCCATGGAAATTACGGTCCTCGCCACGCGCCGGGCGGGGACCGGACTGGGATGCCTGCTGAAATCATTCCCCCAACCCCCCCCCCCATGTCGGTGATCAATTCAGATTGGCGATTTGCGGCCATTCCGAGTCAATCGGGTCCCCAGTGACACGGAAAAATATTGTGATAGGTGCCGTCCGACACGGCACCTATCACCCTTTAGCAGCAGGAGTGAGGTGTGAGGTGGCCCTGGTGCAACCTCACGATCATCCTGATTCAGGACACCTTCTGTGGGGGTGCCTTAACGGCACCTTCTCCGCCCCTACTCCGGAGGGCAAGAGCGGGTGCCGGGAGTGTGCATCTGTAGTGGGGGCCCCTGATCCCCAGCAACAGCAGCTGGACTGGGGCCCCCGGAGCGAAGACAGCGGCGGTGGCAGGATGACAGACAGGACGTACGCAGCAGCAGGAGGTAAGGCCGTGCCTCCTGCTGTTGCCTAGCAACAACTCCGAGCATGCACAAAAGGGCATGCTGGGAGTCGTTGTTATACAACAGCAGAAGGCACAACTACAACTCACAGCATGCCATATGGTAGTTTGTGTTTGTAGGGGGATGTAGTTATTCAACAGCTGGAGGCACATTTTTTCTATGAAAAAGTGTGCCTCCAGCAATTGCATAACTACAACCCCCAGCATGCACAAACTACCAAAGGGCATGCAGGGAGTTGCAGTAGAGTGCCTCCAGCTGTTGCATAACTACAAGTCCCAACATGCCCTTCGACTTTAAGTGCATGCTGAGAGTTGTAGTTTTGCAACAGCTTAAAGCACACTGGTTGTGAAACACAGTTTGTTATCTAACTCAGTGCTTCGCAACCTCCAGCTTTTGCAAACTACAACTCCCAGCATGCACTGATAGACCATACATGTTGGTAGTTGTAGTTTTGCAACAGCTGGAGGCACACTGGTTGCGAAACACTGAGTTAAATAACAAACTCTCAGCATGCATGGGCAGCCAAAGGGCATGCTGGGAGTGTTAGTAGTATGCCTCTAGCGGTTGCATAACTACAAGTCCTAAAATGCTCTTCGGCTATCAGTGCATGCTGGGGGTTGTGTCTTTTGCAACAGCTGAAGGCACACTGGTTGCAAAACACTGAGTTTGTTACCTAACTCAGTGTTTCGCAACCAGTGTGCCTCCAGCTGTTGCAAACTACAACTCCCAGCATGCACTGAGAGACCGTACATGCTGGGAGTTTTAATTTTGCAACAGCTGGAGGCACACTGGTTGCGAAACACTGAGTTAAGTAACAAACTCTCAGTGTTTTGCCACCTGTGTGCCTCCAGCTGTTGCATAACTACAACCCCCAGCATGCACGGACAGACAAAGGGCATGCTGGGAGTTGTAGTTTTGCAACAGCTGGAGGTTTGCGCCCCCCCCCCATGTGCATGTACAGGGTACATTCACATGGGCGGGGGTTTACAGTGAGCAAGTTTGAGATGCAGCAAATTTTACGCTGCAGCTCAAACCCAGCGGGAAATTCGCTGAAAACCCCCGCCAGTGTGAATGTACGCTAAAAACACTACACTACACTACACCTACACAAACTAAAGGTTAAAACACTACATATACATATACCTCTACACAGTAAAACGACCCCCCCCCCCCCCCCCCCAATGAAAATGAAAAATGTTTGGCACGGTACTGTTTCCAAAACGAAGCCTCTAGCTGTTGCAAAATAACAACTACCAGTGTAGTTGGACAGCTATTGACTGTCCAGGCATGCTGGTAGTTTTGCAACAGCTGGAGGCACCCTGTTTTGGAAACACTGCCATAGGGTAATTTTGGTATCAGAGGCAAGTCTAATTCTTGCATCTGTCCCTATACATATCCCTTATTTAGGCCTCAATTGTGCATGGCACTCTCTCACTTCAGAGCCCTGTCTTATTTCAAGGCAACAGTTTAGGGCCACATATGAGGTATCTGTATTTGGGAGAAATTGGCTAACACATTTTATTTTCTCCTTTCAAGGTAAAGTTGGGGTGAACTCACATGGTATTGTAAACATTTTTTTTTTTTTTTTACACTAGCATGTTGGTGTTGCCCCATACTTTTCACTTTCACAAGAGGTAAAAGGAAAATACAACCCCCAAAAGTTGTAACGCAATTTCTCCTGAGTACGGAAATACCCCATATGTGGATGTAAAATGCTCTGCAGGTGCACAACAATGCTCAGGAGTGAGAGCATCATGTACATTTGAGGTGATTTGCACATTGTTACAGCGGTTCTGACATAAACACAAAAGAAGAAAAAAAAAAAAAGCACCCACATGTGACCCCATTTTGGAAACTTCACCCCTCACGGAATGTAACAAAGGGTATAGTGAGCCTTAACACCACGCAGGTGTTTGAAGACTTTTCGTTAAAGTTGGACGTGAAAATAATTTTTTTTTATTTTTTTTACTAAAATGCTGGTGTTAACCCAAATTTTTTTATTTTCACAACGGGTAATAAGAAAAAGGCCCCCCAAAATGTGTAACACATTTTCTTCTGAGTATATAAATAACCCATGTGTGGACGTAAAGTGCTCTCCTGGTGCACTACACTGGGCTTTTGGAGAGAGAATGTGTCTGGAATTGAAGGCTGTGTGTGTTTACAAAGCCCCCATGGTGCTAGAACAGTGGACCCCTCCCACATGTGACCCCATTTAAGAAACTACACCCCTCAAGGAATGTAACAATGGGTGCAGTGAGCATTTGCTCACCACTGGTGTTTTGACAGATTTTTTGAGCAGTGGTCCATGAAAATGAAAAATTACATTAAATTTTGTGAGAAATTGGAAAATTGCTGCTGAACTTTGAAGCCCTCTGATGTCTTCCAAAAGTAAAAACATGTCATCTTTATGATGCAAATATAAAGTAGACATATTGTATATGTGAATCAATGCATCATTTATTTGGGATGTCTATTTTCCTTTAAAGTTAGAAAACTGCAAAATGTTGAACTTTTCATAAAATTTTTGAATTTAGGCAAGTATCGACGAAAATTTACCACTATGTTAAAGTAGAATATGTCACAAAAAACATTCTCGGAATCAAAGTATAAGCATCCCAGAGTTATTAATGCTTAAAGTGACAGTGGTCAGATGTGCAAAAAATACTCTGGTCCTTAACCCCTTAAGGACACATGACGTTCTCATACGTCTCCATTTCCGAGTCCTTAAGGACACATGATGTATGAGAACGTCATGTGTTTTACCGGCCCCCCGCAACCAACTGGAGCGGAGCCGGTGCCCGATGCCTGCTGAAATCGTTGAGCAGGCATCGGGGCATATCGCCCAGGGGGGTCATTATGACCCCCCATGTCGGCGATGGCCGCAGATTGCTGGACAATTCAGTCCAGCGATCTGCGGCGGATTCCGGATCAATCGGGTCTCCAGTGACCCGGTGACCTAGAATTATTGGCTGATCGGGGCCGTCAGAGACGGCCCCGAACAGCCAGAGCCAGCAGGGGTGAGGTGGCACTGGTGCCACCTCAAGATCGCCCTGATTCGTCGGCCGGATTACCGGCCGACCAATCAGGGCGCCTGCTGCGGGTGTCACTCCCGCAACCCGCTCTGCCCCTCTTCCGGAGGACGTGAGCGGGTGCGGGACGTGCACCCCGGGTGCTGGGGACCCCGATCCCCGGCGTCCCTGTTGGGATCGGGGCCCCAGGAGCAGCGGCGACGACGAGGGACTGACCTGTGCGGCTGGATCGTTGGAGGTGAGTGACAGCCTCCTGCTGTTGCTTAGCAACAGCTCCCAGCATGCAAAAAGGGCATGCTGGGAGCTGTAGTTATGCAACAGCAGGAGGCAGACCACCACAATTCCCAGCATTCCCTTATGGGCATGCTGGGACTTGTAGTTTTGCAACAGCTGGAGGCACATTCTTTCTATGGAAAAGTGTACCTTCAGCTGTTGTATAACTACAACTCCCAGCTTGCATCAGCTAAAGTGCATGCTGGGAGTTGTAGTGGTGCATCTGGTGGTTGCATAACTACAACTCCCAGCATGCCCGTTGGCTGTCGGTGACTGCTGGGAGTTGTAGTTTTGCAACAGCTGAAGGCACACTGAGTTAAGTAGCAAACCAGTGTGTCTCCAGCTGTTGCATAACTACAATCCCCAGCATCCCCAGCCAAAGTAGTATGCCTCCAGCTGTTGCATAACTACAAGACCCAGCATGCCCTTCCGCTGTCCGTACATGCTGGGGGTTGTAGCTTTTGCAACAGCTGAAGGCACACTGGTTGCAAAACACTGAGTTTGTTACCAAACTCGGTGTTTCACAACCAGTGTGCCTCCAGCTGTTGCAAAACTACAACTCCCAGCATGCACTGATAGACCGTACATGCTGGGAGTTGTAGTTTTGCAACAGCTGGATGTTTCCCCCCCCCAATGTGAACGTACAGGGTACACTCACATGGGCGGAGGATTACAGTAAGTATCCGGCTGCAAGTTTGAGGTGCGGCAAAATTTCTGCTGCAGCTCAAACTGCCAGCGAGAAACTACTGTGAACCCCCGCCCGTGCGACTGTACCCTAAAAACACTACACTACACTAACACACAATAAAATAAAAAGTAAAAAACACTACATATAAACATACCCCTATACAACCCCCCTCCCCTCCCCAATAAAAATGAAAAACGTCTCGTACGCCACTGTTTCCAGAACGGAGCCTCCAGCTGTTGCAAAACAACTACTCCCAGTATTGCCAGATAGCCGTTGACTGTCTAGGCATGCTGGGAGTTTTACAACAGCTGGAGGCCCCCTGTTTGGGAATCACTGGTGTAGAATACCCCTATGTCCACCCCTATGCAAGTCCCTAATTTAGGCCTCAAATGCGCATGGCGCTCTCACTTTGGAGCCCTGTCGTATTTCAAGGCAACAGTTTAGGGCCACATATGGGGTATCGCCGTACTCGGGAGAAATTGCCTAACAAATTTTGGGGGGTATTTTCTGCTATTACCCTTTTTAAAAATGTAAAATTTTTGGGAAAACAAGCATTTTAGGTAAAAAAAAATATATTTTTTTTTACATATGCAAAAGTCATGAAACACCTGTAGGGTATTAAGGTTCAAATTACCCCTTGTTACGTTCCCCGAGGGGTCTAGTTTCCAAAACGGTATGCCATGTGTTTTTTTTTTTGCTGTTCTGGCACCATAGGGGCTTCCTAAATGCAGCATGCCCCCAGAGCAAAATTCGCTTTCAAAAAGCCAAATGTGACTCCTCCTCTTCTGGGACCTGTAGTGCGCCAGCAGAACACTTTTCACCCCCATATGGGGTGTTTTCTGAATCGGGAGAAATTGGGCTTCAAATTTTTGGGGGTATTTTCTGCTATTACCCTTTTTAAAATTGTAAAAATTTTGGGAAACCAAGCATTTTAGGTAAAAAAAATATATATTTTTTTACATATGCAAAAGTCGTGAAACACCTGTAGGGTATTAAGGTTCACATTACCCCTTGTTACGTTCCCCGAGGGGTCTAGTTTCCAAAATGGTATGCCATGTGTTTTTTTTTTTGCTGTTCTGGCACCATAGGGGCTTCCTAAATGCGGCATACCCCCAGAGCAACATTTGCTTTCAAAAAGCCAAATGTGACTCCTTCTCTTCTGAGACCTGTAGTGCGCCAGCAGAGCACTTTTCACCCCCATGCGAGGTGTTTTCTGTATCGGGAGAAATTGGGCTTCAAATTTTGGGGGGTATTTTCTGCTATTACCCTTTTTAAAAATGTAAAATTTTTGGGAAACCAAGCATTTTAGGTAAAAAATATATATATATTTTTTACATATGCAAAAGTCGTGAATCACCTGTAGGGTATTAAGGTTCACTTTACCCCTTGTTACGTTCCCTGAGGGGTCTAGTTTCCAAAATGGTATGCCATGTGTTTTTTTTTGCTGTCCTGGCACCATAGGGGCTTCCTAAATGCGGCATGCCCCCCAAAACCATTTGTCGCTCCTTCCCTTCTGAGCCCTCTACTGCGCCCGCTGAACAATTAACATAGACATATGAGGTATGTGCTTACTCGAGAGAAATTGGGTTTCAAATACAAGTAAAAATTTTCTCCTTTTTAGCCCTTGCAAAAATTCAAAAATTGGGTCTACAAGAACATGCGAGTGTAAAAAATGAAGATTTAGAATTTTCTCCTTCACTTTGCTGCTATTCCTGTGAAACACCTAAAGGGTTAATACATTTACTGAATGTCATTTTGAATACTTTGGGGGATGTAGTTTTTATAATGGGGTCATTGTGGGGTATTTCTAATATGAAGACCCTTCAAATCCACTTCAAACCTGAACTGGTCCCTGAAAAATAGTGAGTTTGAAAATTTTGTGAAAAATTTCAAAATTGCTGCTGAACTTTGAAGCCCTCTGGTGTCTTCCAAAAGTAAAAACTCATAAATTTTATGATGCAAACATAAAGTAGACATATTGTATATGTGAACCAAAAAAATATATATTTTGAATATCCATTTTCCTTACAAGCAGAGAGCTTCAAAGTTAGAAAAATGCAAAATTTTCATTTTTTTCATCAAATTTTGGGATTTTTCACCAAGAAAGGATGCAAGTTACCACAAAATTTCACCACTAAGTTAAAGTAGAATATGTCACGAAAAAACAATCTCGGACTCAGAATGATAACTAAAAGCATTCCAGAGGTATTAATGTTTAAAGTGACAGTGGTCAGAATTGCAAAAAAACGCTCCGGTCCTTAAGGTGTAAAATGGCCTGGTCCTTAAGGGGTTAAAGGGGTACTCCCGTGGAAATTTTTTTTTTCTTTTTTCTTTTTTTTAATCTGGTGCCAGAAAGTTAAACAGATTTGTAAATAACTTCTATTAAAAAATCTTAATCCTTACAGTACATTTTATGGGCTGTATGCTACAGAGGATATGCTTTCTTTTTGGATTTCTCTGATGTCACAACCACAGTGCTCTCTGCTGACATCTCTGTCCATTTTAGGAACTGTCCAGAGCAGCATATGTTTGCTATGGGGATTTTCTCCTGCTCTGGACAATTCCAAAAATGGACAGAGATGTCAGCAGAGAGCACTGTGGTCATGACATCAGAGAAATCCAAAAAGAAAACCATTTCCTCTGTAGTATATAGCCCCTAAAAAGTACTGGAAGGATTAAGATTTTTTAATAGAAGTAATTTACAAATCTGGTTAACTTTCTGGCACCAGTTGATTTAAAAAAAAATGTTTTCTACGGGAGTAACCCTTTAAGGTCATAATGGGCTTGGTCCTTAAGGGGTTAAGGTTACAGTCATATGGGGGAGATAATGGTAAGACAGAAGTACTAAAAGAACTGTGAAAAAAAATCATTGTGGTACTGCAATAAAAATAGAAGATAACGTTTTTCTAGCACATTCTTCTTTTATTCCAATAGGGAAAAGTTTTCCAAAGTGAAACAAATAGGGCATGCATAAACTGCAAAAATGCATGTTTTCACAGCACTGTCTGAATGAGAATTCATGAATTCCTATTTACAACTGTGTCGCATGTTGGTGCCATGGTGATGTACAGCAGCAATAACAATGTGCCAACACTGTCATGTATATGTGCAGCCTCACAATTTGTTCTATACTCTTTCATTTTGTTTTGCATTATAACATTATAAGCCACTATATTCTGCAACCTCCAACCGTGCAACAGCTGCTTCCTGCGTGAATTACCAATCCCATACATCTGCTGCTCTTTCTCTATAACAGCATCGGAAGGCCGTGAGTCTTTCTAAATGCCAAAATAAGTTTGCTTAGGTGTGATAACTGCAAACTGACCTGAATGATATATACTGATACCATCTCTGGATAACGAGGCCACTTTTCAGAAGCCCTGCTGTAAAACTATAACTCTAACATCCCAGTACTGTATTTCATTTAATGCGTGAACTGAAGGTTATTTATCTATATTATTATCAAAGTCAAAGTTTAAAAAAATAAAAATAAATGTGACCAAATAGACCAAAACTCCTTTGGAAAACTGAATTAACACTTCCACAGTTTAGAGAAGAAAAATTAGAATTTTTTTTAGATTTGGGGAAATTAGCTTATTTATGTATGTAGGAAAAGCTTAAAAATTTTTCCACCTTTCCACATCTATCCTACGTTGCAGGAAGATTAACATATGTAAGTTGGGGGAACCCTACATGTTTTTCATTAACCCCTTAAGTACATAGGGCGTATCCATACGCCGGAGGGGAGCCGGGGCCGGATGCCTGCTGAAATCGTTCAGCAGGCATCCCGGCATATCGCCCAGGGGGGTCATTATGTCCCCCCATGTCGGCGATTGCCGCAGATCGCTGGACAATTCAGTCCAGCGATCTGCGGCGGATTCCGGGTCAATCGGGTCTCCAGTGACCCAATGACCCGGAATTACTGGCTGATCAGCCAGAGCCAGCAGGGGTGAGGTGGCACTGGTGCCACCTCACGATCGCCCTGATTTGTCGGCCGGATTACCGGCCGACCAATCAGGGCGCCTGCTGCGGGTGTCACTCCCGCAACCCGCTCCGCCCCTCTTCCGGAGGACGTGAGCGGGTGCGGGCAGAAGACCCCGGGTGCTGGGGACCCCAATCCCCGGCGTCCCTGTTGGGATCGGGGCCCCAGGAGCGACAGCGGCGGCGAGGGACTGACCTGTGCGGCGGCATCGTGGAGCAGCAGCAGGAGGTGAGTGACAGCCTCCTGCTGTTGCTTAGCAACAGCTGCCAGCATGCAAAAAGGGCATGCTGGGAGCTGTAGTTATGCAACAGCAGGAGGCAGACCACCACAACTCCCAGCATGCCCTTATGGGCATGCTGGGACTTGTAGTTTTGCAACAGCTGGAGGCACATTCTTTCTATGGAAAAGTGTACCTTCAGCTGTTGTATAACTACAACTCCCAGCTTGCACAATCAGCTAAAGTGCATGCTGGGAGTTGTAGTGGTGCATCTGGTGGTTGCATAACTACAACTCCCAGCATGCCCGTTGGCTGTCGGTGACTGCTGAGAGTTGTAGTTTTGCAATAGCTGAAGGCACACTGAGTTATGTAGCAAACCAGTGTGTCTCCAGCTGTTGCATAACTACAATCCCCAGCATCCCCAGCCAATGTAGTATGCCTCTGGCTGTTGCATAACTACAAGACCCAGCATGCCCTTCTGCTGTCCGTACATGCTGGGGGTTGTAGCTTTTGCAACACACTTTGTTTGTTACCAAACTCGGTGTTTCACAACCTGTGTGTCTACAGCTGTTGCAAAACTACAACTCCCAGCATGCACTGATAGACCGTACATGCTGGGAGTTGTAGTTTTGCAACAGCTGGATGTCCCCCCCCCCCCCCCCCCCCAATGTGAACGTACAGGGTACACTCACATGGGCGGAGGATTACAGTAAGTATCCGGCTGCAAGTTTGAGCTGCGGCAAATTTTCTGCTGCAGCTCAAGCTGCCAGCGAGAAACTACTGTGAACCCCCGCCCGTGCGTCTGTTCCCTAAAAACACTTCACTACACTAACACAAAATAAAATAAAAAGTAAAAAACACTACACATACACATACCCCTACACAACCCCCCTCCCCTCCCCAATAAAAATGAAAAACGTCTCGTACGCCACTGTTTCCAGAACGGAGCCTCCAGCTGTTGCAAAACAACTACTCCCAGTATTGCCAGATAGCCACTGACTGTCTAGGCATGCTGGGAGTTTTACAACAGCTGGAGGCCCCCTGTTTGGGAATCACTGGCGTAGAATACCCCTATGTCCACCCCTATGCAAGTCCCTAATTTAGGCCTCAAATGCACATGGCGCTCTCACTTTGGAGCCCTGTCGTATTTCAAGGCAACAGTTTAGGGCCACATATGGGGTATCGCCGTACTCGGGAGAAATTGGGCTTCAAATTCTGGGGGGGTATTTTCTGCTATTACCCTTTTTAAAAATGGGAAATTTTTGGGAAAACAAGCATTTTAGGTAAAAAAAAAAAAAAATTTTTACATATACAAAAGTCATGTAACACCTGTGGGGTATAAAGGTTCACTTAACCCCTTGTTACGTTCCCCGAAGGGTCTAGTTTCCAAAATGGTATGCCATGTGTTTTTTTTTTTTTGCTGTCCTGGCACCATAGGGGCTTCCTAAATGCGGCATGCCCCCAGAGCAAAATTTGCTTTCAAAAATCCAAATGTGACTCCTTCTCTTCTGAGACCTGTAGTGCGCCAGCAGAGCACTTTTCACCCCCATATGGGGTGTTTTCTGAATCGGGAGAAATTGGGCTTCAAATTTTGGGGGGTGTTTTCTGCTATTATCCTTTTTAAAAATGTAAAAATTTTGGGAAACCAAGCATTTTAGGTAAAAAAAAAATTTTTTTTCACATATGCAAAAGTCGTGAAACACCTGTAGGGTATTAAGGTTCACATTACCCCTTGTTACGTTCCCCGAGGGATCTAGTTTCCAAAATGGTATGCCATGTGTTTTTTTTGTTTTTTTTTTGCTGTTCTGGCACCATAGGGGTTTCCTAAATGCGGCATGCCCCCAGAGCAAAATTTGCTTTCAAAAAGCCAAATGTGACTCCTTCTCTTCTGAGACCTGTAGTGCACCAGGAGAGCAATTTTCACCCCTATATGGGGTGTTTTCTTAATCGGGAGAAATTGGGTTTCAAATTTTGGGGGGTATTTTCTGCTATTACCCTTTTTAAAAATGTAAAATTTTTGGGAAACCAAGCATTTTAGGTAAAAAAAAATTTTTTTTTCACATATGCAAAAGTCGTGAAACACCTGTAGGGTATTAAGGTTCACTTTACCCCTTGTTACGTTCCCTGAGGGGTCTAGTTTCCAAAATGGTATGCCATGTGTTTTTTTTTTCGCTCTCCTGGCACCATAGGGGCTTCCTAAAGGTGACATGCCCCCCAAAAACCATTTGTCGCTCCTTCCCTTCTGAGCCCTCTACTGCGCCCACTGAACAATTAACATAGACATATGAGGCATGTGCTTACTCGAGAGAAATTGTGTTTCAAATACAAGTAAAAATTTTCTTTTTTTACCCCTTGCAAAATTTAAAAATTGGGTCTACAAGAACATGCGAGTGTAAAAAATGAAGATTTTGAATTTTCTCCTTCACTTTGCTGCTATTCCTTTGAAACACCTAAAGAGTTAATACACTTACTGAATGTCATTTTGAATACTTTGGGGGGTGTAGTTTTCATAATGGGGTCTTTTATGGGGTATTTCTAATATGAAGACCCTTCAAATCCACTTCAAACCTGAACTGGTCCATGAAAAATAGCGAGTTTGAAAATTTTGTGAAAAATTTCTAAATTGCTGCTGAACTTTGAAGCACTCTGGTGTCTTCCAAAAGTAAAAACTCATAAATTTTATGATGCAAACATAAAGAAGACATATTGTATATGTGAACTCAAAAAACAAATTATTTTGAATATCCATTTTCCTTACAAGCAGAGAGCTTCAAAGTTAGAAAAATGCTAAATTTTCATTTTTCTCATCAAATTTGGGGATTTTTCACCAAGAAAGGATGCAAGCTACCATAAAATTTTACCACTAAGTTAAAGTAGAATGTGTCACGAAAAAACAATCTCGGAATCAGAAGGATAACTAAAAGCATTCCAGAGTTATTAATGTTTAAAGTGACAGTGGTCAGATGTTCAAAAAATGCTCTGGTCCTTAAGGTGAAAAAGGGCTCGGTCCTTAAGGGGTTAATAATGAAAGGGGTACTCAACTGGTGCCAGAAAGTTAAACAGATTCGTAAATTACTTCTATTAAAAAATCTTTATCCTTCCAGTACTTATTAGCTGCTGAATACTACAGAGGATTTCTTTTCTTTTTGGAACACAGAGCTCTCTGCTGACATCATGACCACAGTGCTCTCTACTGACCTCTCTGTCCATTTTAGGAACTGTCCAGAGCAGCATATGTTTTCTACGGGGATTTTCTCCTGCCCTGGGCTGTTCCTAAAGTGGACAGCAGAGGTCAGCAGAGAGCACTGTGGTCTGACAGTTCTTAAAATGGACAGAGGTGTCAGCAAAGAGCAATGTGCTTGTGATGTCAGCAGAGAGCTCTGTGTTCCAAAAAGAAAAGAATTTCCTCTGTAGTATTCAGCAGATAATAAGTACTGGAAGGATTAAGATTTGTTAATAGAAGTAATTTACAAATCTGTCTAACTTTCTGGCACTAGTTGATTTAAAAAAAAGTTTTCCCCGGAGTACCCCTTTAACTCCTTTCCGTCCCATGACATACATGTACGTCATGACTGGAAGGTTTTTCCGACCTATGACGTACATGTACATCATGCAGATACTGGCCGCTACTCAAGGCATCCCGCCGTGCCCGGTAAGATGGTGGCTATCACTGATAGCCAGCCATCTTGCCTCGGGACCTAGGGGGGTTGTGCCCCCCCCCCCCCACAGCGATCGCTCCTATCAGCTAGTCAAATCTGAATAGCTGATGGCAGCGCTTCGCACAGAAAAATCACGCACACACACTGCTCTGCTAGGAGACCCCAGTGCCCCTTACCTGTCCCCCCTTCCCTGGTGTCCCTTACCCATCCTGAGCTGCAAACGCTGTGCCTGCCGGCATGCTTTAGTTTCACTTTCACCTCTTTTTTTTTGTGTGTGTAAAAAAGCTGATTTGTTGTACAACAGCTCCCCCTAGTGTCCTAAACTTGCTTTGCGCACTAGACACTAGGGAGGAGCTGTTGTACAGAAGTAAAAAAAATATATATATATATATATATATATATATATATATATATACACACACACACACACACACGTATATATACATATATACAGTGGGGCAAAAAAAGTATTTAATACAAGAATTTAGGTGCACTACTGTGCACCACAGTAGTGCACCTAAATTCCTGTATTGTATTCTAATTGTTACACATCCACACTGTTTATCTGGTGCCGGATGCCATTGTCGCACTTGTAGTCTGTTGCAGGCATCTCCCATGCATTTTTATGCTGGGAATCACCCTTAGCAAAAGACCACAAGGGCAGGATCTACTCCCCCAGTATATATGCACAACTGCATTTGGGGTTGAGCACCTCCTGCCATTTGAGACCACGTGTTTGTTTGTTGCAAATAAGTATTTAGTCAGCCACCAATTGTGCAGGTTCTCCCTCTTAAAAAGATGAGAGAGGCCTGTAATTTTCATCATAGGTATACCTCAACTGAGAGACATAGTGAGAAAAAAAAATACATAAAATCACATTGTCTGATTTTAAAAGAATGCATTTGCAAATTATGGTTGAAAATAAGTATTTGGTCAATAACAAAAGTTCATCTCAATAATTGTTATATATCCTTTGTTGGCAATGACAGAGGTCAAACGTTTTCTGTAAGTCTTCACAGGATTTTCACACACTGTTGCTGGTATTTTGGCCCATTCCTCCATGCAGATCTCCTCTAGAGCAGTGATATTATGGGGCTGTTGCTGGGCAACACGAACATTCAACTCCCTCCAAGGGTTTTCTATGGGGTTGAGATCTGATGACTGGCTAGGCCACTTCAGGACCTTGAAATGCTTCTTACGAAGCCACTCCTTCGTTGCCCGGGCGGTGTGTTTGGGATCATTGTCATGCTGAAAGACCCAGCCATGTTTCATCATCAATGCCCTTGCTGATGGAAGGAGGTTTTCACTCAAAATCTTGCGATACATGGCCCCATTCATTTTTTCCTTTACACGGATCAGAGGTCCTGGTCCCTTGGTAGAAAAACAGCCCCAAAGCATGATGTTTCCATGCTGCACAGTAGGTATGGTGTACTTTGTATGCAACTCAGCATTCTTTCTCTTCCAAACACGATGAGTTGAGTTTTTACCAAAATGTTCTACTGACATTCTCCCAATCCTCTTCCGGATCATCCAAATGCTCTCTAGCAAACTTCAGACAGGCCCGGACATGTACTGGCTTAAGCAGGGGGACACATCTGGCACTGCACGATTTGAGTCCCTGGCGGCATAGTGTGTTACTGATGGTAGCCTTTGTTACTTTGGTCCCAGCTTTTTGTAGGTCATTCACCAGGTCCCCCCATGTGGTTCTGGGATTTTTGCTCACCGCTCTTGTGATCATTTTGACACCAGGGTGTGAGATCTAGCGTGGAGCCCTAGATCGAGGGAGATTATCAGTGGTCTTGTATGTCTTCCATTTTCTAATAATTGCTTCCACAGTTGATTTCTTCACCCCAAGTTGCTTGCCTATTGCCGATTCAGTCTTCCCATCCTGGTGCAGGTCTACAATTTTGTTTCTGGTGTCCTTCAACGCCTCTTTGGTCTTTGGCAATAGTGGAGTTTGGAGTGTGACTGTTTGAGGTTGTGGACAGGTGTCTTTTATACTGATAACAAGTTCAAACAGGTGTCATTAATACAGGTAATGAGTGGAGGACAGAGAAGACTCTTAAAGAAGATACAGGTCTGTGAGAGCCAGAAATCTTGCTTGTTTGTATGTGACCAAATACTTATTTTCCACCATAATTTGCAAAAAAAATTCTTAATAAATCAGATAATGTTATTTTATGGATTTTTTTTCTCATTATGTCTCTCATAGTTGAGGTATACCTATAATGCAAATTACAGGCCTCTCTTTTGAACTTGCACAATTGGTGGCTGACTAAATAATTTTTTACCCCTCTGTGTATATATATATATATATATATATATATATATATATATATATATATATATATATAGAAAAAACTATAATGATCCAAAGGATGTAGGTCTCCCAACTCGTATAAATATATCAAAAATGGAAAAAATAGGGAACCTTTAAAATGTTAATATTTATTGTATCCATTAAAATATGAAAAAACTTTTGGAAAAAATCACACCACGTGAAAAAACTAAGAATATATTGCCACCGCCATATGTTGGTATCTTTCTTGGTGCTCACCTCTCCACATTAATTCATACAGATGAGAGCCCCAACATTGTATTCTTATATTCTTATATTCTTATATTAACGCCACAGTCTTTTGATCACTGTTCACACTTCTAGTAACGACACAGTCTTTTGATCACTATTCACACTTGGTTTTTAGAGCCAAGAGAAAATATTCATGCAAATTTCGCAATTGGAATCCGTAAAACTGTTAGTAATTTACTGCATCCAGTGCCATATACTTTAGATCACTGTTCACACATCTAGTAACGACACAGTCTTTTAGTAACGACACAGTCTTTTGATCACTGTTCACACTTGGTTTGTAGAGCCAAGAACAAATATTCATGCAAATTCCGCAATTTGAATCCGTAAAACTGTTTTGTCCGTAATATTTATTATATATGAATGTCTGCGTTTTTACAGATATTTAGCACCAAGCTCAATCATTCACACACAACAAATTGGTACAGACACGTGAAATGTCTAATATAGATGTTGCACCAGACTATTCATCCATATAAATCGCATCAATTTCAACAAGGTGAAGGCGTTTTATATAACTTTTTGTGCAAAAAGCTTCCTTGTCCCATGGGTGTTTGTACAAAGTCCAATAGGTCCACTATCTGCATGTGTATCAGCGCCTTATTGGATATTACACAGTTCCTCTTAAATGAACTTCACTTAATCCCAGATATATTTAAACCAGTATTTTTACATTTGCAAACGTGTTACTAGTTTAGTTATTTTTGTTAATAGACATGTTTAAGCTTCATATATTATTGCACTATCCCTTTAGAATACTAAGATGATTTCATTTCATATATTCACACACATGGTGGCAAATAGATAGAGGACGTGAGGAAAAAAACCTGATGTCTTCTCCTTGTGTTCGTTCACACAGCTCCTCTGTAAGATTTCGGTTCAACGCGTTTCCTTCAGCCTTTAATTCATCAGGAACCGTACTTAGGCTTTGTTATTCCAGCATCTCCTTTCTTTTTTGTTGTTTGTTTGTGGAGTGAGCTTGTGCATAACTCTGATGGCGGTCGCACACTGATTCAAATCTCCACTTGCCATTTATACAGGTGTATAGCCCTCCCCTTCACCGCATCATCACTGGATCCTCCTATCATTCCACTACACGTCACTGTGTTCTTTTAGCAGAACGGAGGTATTAAATCCAGGTGCCTGGAAGGGGATTGTTAGATACGTATCCAGGGAAAAAGAGTTTCCCGTTCCAGAAATCTATTGGCCGTACTTTACAATTGAATTATGTTTTTGGTCTATTGATGTTGAATAAGTTCGTATAAATACTTTAAGATGACTTTGGACTGGATTACACCCAAAATCGGTATTTTAGGGAACTGAGCACTGTACCAATTAAATGAAGCAGGAAAAACATATAGAGTCATTCAGCCCCCGTGGTTTCACCGTTTCTAGCTGAAAAGTCCAAGATGCTTCACATTGTAGGAGCTGTCTGTCCCAACTCCCTCCTCTTTTTGGGGGAGGGATCACTTCTATTACCTGAGCTTGCAGGCCTTCTGGGCAGCTATCATGGAACTTAGAAAAATTATTTCCAATTGGTGTGTCCCTGCTATGTACAATGTCTGCTACGTGTTCTTGGAGTCTTTTTTTAAAAAACCTGAATGTTTTACCCACGTAGTTCGCTGGACATGGACAGGTTAGCATATAGACTACCCCCTTTGTGTTACAATTTGCCAGTTATTTAATCATAAATTCTTGTCCTGTACTTGCACTGGTTATCTTTTTTCCTGTTTTAATGAAGGGGCACATCACACGTTTCCCACATCGGTATGTACCCGTCACCCCTTTTTGTAACCATGTTTCTTTAGATGTTAATGGTTCAAAACAGCTTTTAGTGAGTCTATCCTTTAAATTCTGTCCCCTCCTGTATGTTATCTGGGGTTGTTCTGATAGAGTTTCTACTAGGGTCTTGTCACTTTTCAAGATTGGCCAATATTTCTGGATTATGTTTTTTACTTCAAAGTTTTTATCATCATAAGTTCCAATAATTCTGACTGTATTCGTGTTCTCTTTTTCTTTTTCTTTTTCTTTTTGGAGGATAAGTAATTTCGATCTCTGACTCCTTAAAGCTCTACTATAGGCTTTCTTCAATATTTTATTTGGGTAGCCTCTTGCTCTCAACCTAGTTCTTAATTCCTGCGCTTTGATTTTAAACTCTCCTAGGGTGGAGCAGTTACGGCGCACCCTCAAGTATTGACCGGTTGGAATACCCCTCTTCAGCGGGAGTGGATGACTACTAACAGTTTTACGGATTTAAATTGCGGATTTTGCATGAATATTTTCTCTTGGCTCTACAAACCAAGTGTGAACAGTGATCAAAAGACTGTGGCGTTACTAGAAGTGTGAACAGTGATCTAAAGTATATGGCACTGGATGCAGTAAATTACTAACAGTTTTACGGATTCCAATTGCGAAATTTGCATGAATATTTTCTCTTGGCTCTAAAAACCAAGTGTGAATAGTGATCAAAAGACTGTGTCGTTACTAGAAGTGTGAACAGTGATCAAAAGACTGTGGCGTTAATATAAGAATATAAGAATACAATGTTGGGGCTCTCATCTGTATGAATTAATGTGGAGAGGTGAGCACCAAGAAAGATACCAACATATGGCGGTGGCAATATATTCTTAGTTTTTTCACGTGGTGTGATTTTTTCCAAAAGTTTTTTCATATTTTAATGGATACAATAAATATTAACATTTTAAAGGTTCCCTATATATATATGTATGTATAAAGCCCGCAGGGCTGTGTTTGTGCGAGGGGCGGAAGTAATTATCGCTCCCTGCACTTCCAGGTGGGGCTTATTGGGAACAGATGGGGGTGTGTGTATATAACTCTCCCCTCTCCTACAGGGGCGGAGCACGTGTCGTTTGTGAAATCTCTGCTTCCTGTGTCTGGTGTTTGAATCTCCCACAAAAATCTTCAGAGCTGCTGCTCACGGTGCGGAGGCCTTGCTGATCATGAGTCTGGCTTGGGAGGTGCAGGCGTGGCATCCCTGGCAGCTCCGCTGGCTGTCTTATCTGGTGATGCTGTGTCTCACTCTGATTATAAGGTAATATAGGGCAGGTATGGTTCTGGCTGGCTCTGCCCGCAGCGGTAGTGGGGTCCAGGCAGCAAGCAGGTGAGTTAAATCGGTGCTGGGGGTGGCGCGGCCTCAGCATCTCGCGCAGCCCGCTAGCTGCCTCATGGCGGCATGTGGATCGCCCGCCACCCGCACAGCTACAATTGTCTATGCCCTTGGGACAGGTTGCGGCAGCTGCCCAGTTCTCTGTATGGCTGCTCGTTAGGCGGTCCTGTCAGCTTGTCTGCTATCGTTAACCTAAAGTATAGTGCAATGCTCTGCGGAGGGTTGTTTCAATATAATGTTTGCTGTATTCAGTGTGGTGCAATGCTCTGCAAAGAGTGGTTTCAATATAACTTTTGCTGTGTGCTGCGGTGCTCTGCGGGGTATACGGTGCCCTTGCAGTATACGGTACAGTGTAATGATCTGCAAAGGGTCTCGTTACAATATAACATGTACTGTATAACAGTATAGTGCAGCGCTCTGCAGATGGTCTCATTACAATATAGAATACATGATATACAGTTATGGTGCAATGCTCTGCAGGTGGTCTTGTTACAATATAGTATACGTGATATACAGTTATGGTGCAATGCTCTACAGATGGTCTCGTTACAATATAGTATACATGATATACAGTTATGGTGCATAGCTCTGCAGATGGTCTCGTTACAATATAATATATACTATATACAGTATAGTGCAATACTCTGCAGATGGTCTCATTACAAACAAACTTTATACAGTTAGTGCAATGCTCTGCAGATGGGATGGTTTCAATATAACATACTATTTAGGGTATAGTGCAATGCTCTGCAGAGGGTCGTTACAGTTAGCATGTGCAGTGTGGTGCAATGCTCTGACAAGGGTCTCGTTGCAACACAGGGTGGCATGTACTTTGTTTAGTGTGGTGCAATACTCTGCAGAGGATCTCGTTGCAGGGTAGCATATGCTGTGTGTGGTGGTGCAATGCTCTGCAGAGTGTCTTTTTTCAATATAGCATACGGTAAACAGTAGGGTGCAATGCTCTGTACAGATATAACATAGGCTACATCTAATTAAATCATAGTATACACAGTGTAATACTCATTATCTGCACGATCATGGTATCTATACGGTTCATACGCTTGGTTTATAATGGGCATACACGCATTACTGGTACAAGGTGCACACGAGTAGAACATCTTATATAGTTATAGTGGTCACACTCTCACGGTTCTTAAGTTGTTCACATGTTCACCGCATTCATTGTTTCGTGCGGTTGTGGCCACGGGCTCATAGCATGTTTACAGCATTATACTGCTTATAGTATTCATACCTCATAGCGTCATACCACATGTAATCAGTCTGCAAGACTGGGTTTGTGGGAGGGGCGGAGGACCATAAAAGGTCCACAATCCCCCTCTTCTGGGCGTGTGTTGCGTTTGCAGTGTTCTCTTTACAGAAGCACTGCTGTGAGCTCATATGCTAGGAGGGAGAGAAGACGTGTTTTCGGTGGTTATACAAAGTTAGAAGTTTGCCAGTACAGGTAAGTCCCGTTGCCTCGCTAATGCGAGGTAACGGCCTGGTCGTTTTCTTCACTTTTTAAATATTTACCCGCCGTGGTATCCTCACTCATTGTGTTTGTCTTGGCCGGCGGTACGCTCCGCCACCGGCCATTGTTTTTACCTTGTGGCCACGGTGTCACCCCTGGTGGCGATATACCCCTCACAGCCCGCCTACCTTCAGTCACGTTTGCAGGTCCACGTCACTGATCGGCGGCGCCGCGGCGGCACTGATATCCAAAGCACCATGCACGTCACTGCGCAGTCTGCAATGTCATCCTGGCGCCGGCGGTCATGTGTGCAGGTGACACAAGGTATCAGATGATGCAGGTGGGCGGGCACGCTGACATCTCAGTCCAACCCTCGGTCCCGGACGGCGTAACGCACCGGATCGAGGGAGGACACCCCCCCAGCCCTCGGTAGTGACGCAGGGTATCAGATGATGGCGGTGGGCGGGCACGCTGACATCTCAGTCCAACCCTCGGTCCCGGCTGGCGTAACTCACCAGATCGAGGGAGGACACACCCCCAGCCCTGGGTAGTGATTCCACTGCAGCAGGGCTGGTGCTGGGTCAAACGTCCATTAACGGAGCTCAGAGGGGGCCCGCCGCTCATCACAAAACAGCTCGCACGGCCAGGGTGATCCCCACATCCCGGGTGCTCTGATTGCACGCCAGGTCTCCAACATGGCAGTGGTGATTTCCGCCCTGCCAGGGCGGTGCCCAGCAGGCACATGGAGGGGTTGGACGGCGGTCAGAGCACCAGGGGATGGGGGCAGGTCATGTGTCCGGCTAGGTTTCAATGTTGATGGTGGTTGTTACAGGTGCCTGCCAGGAAATCATTACACAGTTGGTGGTAGTCACAGATAGTAGTGATGACAGAAATAGCTGGCAGGGGGCATTACAGCAGGGGGAGGGGGGAGGTAGCGGGGCAGACGGTGGGGGTGGTTCAGCACAGAGGGTGCAACTGGTGGCAGGTCAATGTCACAAATTTGATGGCCACTCTATCATTACTGTCCCTATAGTTGGAGTCGCGTGATTCATTGTTCTGGGACTATACATCATCAACATCTTGCCAGTTACAGGTGTGTGTAAAAAAAAAAAAAAAAAAAAAAAAAAAACAATAATAATAAATATACTTATATTTTACACATACGGCAGTCCTCAGCTGCTTGCACACTTGCAACCCCCACCTCAGATCGGCTCACAGCAGCCCCGACTCCACAGTGGTCGTTTCATTTTCAGGCACACAGGAGCGGCATCCTGCTGGCACACACACAAACCCCCACCTCAGATCGGCTCACAGCAGGTCCCGACTCCACAGTGGTCGTTTCATTTTCAGGCATACAGGAGCGGCATCCTGCTAAGCCTCTTCACCTTGAGTACTAGTTCATTCAGTGCAAACTCAAATAGCAGTAGCATAAGTGAGGAGCCGATCATACCTGACACGTCTTCGGGTGGCAACTCGCTTTATCATATTGTTACTGACACGTCTTTCAGAGCAATATCAATTGGGAGTAGCGGTAGTATAAGTGATCAGCCCATCATACCCGACATGTCTTTGGGGGGCAGATCATTTTTCTTGTATTGTTACTGACACGTCTTCAGAGCAATACTGACTTACGTAGTGGTAGCATAAACGACTAGCCCATCATACCCGACACATCTTTGGGGGGCAAATCGTTTACTCATATTGTTACTGACACGTCTTCAGAGCAATATCGACTATAGGTTAAAAATAGTGCTAAAAAGAAAAAAAAACATATAGTATATACATATATATATAGTCTGGCATATAATATATCATATAAATCACTTCCCCCACCGCACAGACTGGATACAGCACACATATTCAGTCACACAGAGGCCTTTCACTCCGATGGGAGACGTTTTCATCACACATGTCCTTTCATCAGTGAGTGATTTTTATATGAGCGTTTTTTGTTTCTCTTCAGGGCTTAGCTCTTGGCGACTTTGCTTTTGAAGTTGGGGAGGCAGTTCCAGGTTGCCAGCCAGCATGTCCAATGCATCCGATATTGAGGAGGCTATGTCGATTCCGGAGACTCCGGCCAGGGCTTCGGACAGAGGCAGTGTCTCTTCTTATCGAGTGTGGATGATCCTTAGGATCATGAACGAGTTGCGCAAGAGGGGAGTACCTTTTGCAGCAACCGCCAAGAAACCTGAGCTGTACAGACTTTTGTTGGAGAATCCTCTGGCAGGCCCCAGTGTAGCCACGGTACCCGGGACTGGAGATGGCTCACAGTCCGGGCAGTTACTCCAGATGATGAGCTCTGTGCTGTCATCGATGACTGGGTTTCAGGACAGACTTGAGTCATTGGAAAGGGACAGGGCTGCCGCCCAGGCAATGCCCGTTGCCGATACCGCGGTCCCCTTACCACCGATCCAAGAGGAGGTCATCCCACCCCCGGCGCCCGTGGCGTCCACGTCAAGGGCTCTCGTCCCAGGTACGGCTTTTGAGGACTTAAGCGTGGCCCCTGAATCCTACGTCCCGGCCAGCATATGCATAGAGGGCAAGGACATAAAACTGGCCGCTCTGCTGATAGCATCCCATGATGTCAATGACACCAAGACGGTGTCTTGTGGGGAAGTGGCAGTGATGTTCAAAAGCGGGGATGCTAGACTTGGCAGGAAACTCAACTTCTCTTGAGTTCGTGGTTGCATTCAGCATGTATCGGGATGTGGTATGTTCAGGCTAGTTAGGCATGTCTGTTGTTACAGTCTCAATCAGGTAAGGTGCCTTTGTGAACCTTGTCAGGCGACATGACCCACACGGTCTATCAGGTAGATAGGTATTTCTTGTCATTTACCAGTCAGTTTAGTTTTTGCCTCTTAAATAGCAGGGGATTGGTGCTTGTCAGACCTGCCATGAAGTTAGCCTTTCCGTGTCCATTTGAAGTAATGTCACAAGTAGGGATGGTAATAGGTATAGTTAAGATAGTATTTGGCAGGGAATGTTATCATTCTCAGGTCGTTTCTTTACAGATGGACGTTACTACCACAGTTTCCAAGGTATGCTTACCACCTCTAGTAGTCACTAGTTGGTCGGGGCTACCCTTTCAGCACACTAGGTATAGTCTACTTCGGGTATGTGAAGATTGATGCTGAGTGTAGGATGTGTTATTTCAGGAATTGTATTTATCCTAGCATGGTTGCTTTTTGCCCTCTATAGACGTGCCCTCATTACACGGTTATGGCACAACTCAGACCGCTATGCTAGGGTAAGATCTTGTATTGGTATGTAGGCAACCTTTCCTGTCACTAGTACATGTATGGAGCCTGAACACAAGTATGTATTTGTGCGAGGGGCGGAAGTAATTATCGCTCCCTGCACTTCCAGGTGGGGCTTATTGGGAACAGGTGGGGGTGTGTGTATATAACTCTCCCCTCTCCTACAGGGGCAGAGCACGTGTCGTTTGTGGAACCCTCCCAACCCTCCCTTATTTTATTCCTTCACTATAGGGCATGCCCTCTATAGGCGTGCCCTCATTACACGGTTATAGCACAACTCAGACCGCTATGCTAGGGTAAGATCTTGTATAGGTATGTAGGCAATCTTTCCTGTCACTAGTATGGAGCCTGAACACAAATAGATATATATATATATATATATATATATATATATATATATATATATATATATGTGTGTGTGTGATATATATATATATATATATTTATACAGTACAGACCAAAAGTTTGGACACACCTTCTCATTCAGAGTTTTCTTTATTTTCATGACAATGAAAATTGTAGATTCACCTTGAAGGCATTAAAACTATGAATTAACACATGTGGAATTATATACATAACAAAAAAAATTGAAACAACTGAAAATATGTCATATTCTAGGTTCTTCAAAGTAGCCACCTTTTGCTTTGATTACTGCTTTGCACACTCTTGGCATTCGATTCAAGAGGTAGTCACCTGAAATGGTTTTCACTTCACAGGTGTGCTGGTGTGGAGGAGGTGGTGTGATGGTGTGGGGGTGCTTTGCTGGTGACACTGTTGGGGATTTATTCAAAATTGAAGGCATACTGTACCAGCATGGCTACCACAGCATCTTGCAGCGGCATGCTATTCCATCCTTTTGCGTTTAGTTCGATCATCATTTATTTTTTCAACAGGACAATGACCCCAAACACCTCCAGGCTGTGTAAGGGCTATTTGACCAAGAAGGAGAGTGATGGGATGCTGCGCCAGATGATCTGGCCTCCACAGTCACCGGACCTGAACCCAATCGAGATGGTTTGGGGTGAGCTGGATCGCAGAGTGAAGGCAAAAGGGCCAACAAGTGCTAAGCATCTCTGGGAACTCCTTCAAGACTGTTGGAAGACCATTTCAGGTGACTATCTCTTGAAGCTCATCAAGAGAATGCCAAGATTGTGCAAAGCAGTAGAACCTAGAATATGACATATTTTCACACTTTTTTGTTATGTATATAATTCCACATGTGTTAATTCATAGTTTTGATGCCTTCAGTGTAAATCTACAATTTTCATAGTCATGAAAATAAAGAAAACTCTGAATGAGAACGTGTGTCCAAACTTTTGGTCTGTACTGTGTATATATATATATATATATATATATATATATATATATATATATATATATACACACACACATATATATATTCAAAATGTTATTGTCCCCAAAAAAAAAATTCTTTTAAACGTTTGTAGAAAATTTGAAAAAATTCTCATAATAATATAAGGCTTCTAATGTCGTAAAAAAGTTTAAGAATGTTTAACAATGTAAAAGAATGTTTAACAATGTTTAACAAATGATGCCAACATAAAGTAGACATGTTGTGGATGTGAATTAATAACTACATTTATTTATTAAGTAGAGAGTTTCAAACAGAGAAAAGAAAATTTTTCCAATTTTCACATTATTTTAGAATATTTCACACAAAATCGCTTCATGTATCAGCAAAAATGTACTGCTATATAAAGTACAATATGTCTTGAAAATACTATCTCTGAATCACTTTGCCAGGTAAAAGCAGTTCAAAGTTATTACCACTTAAAGAGACCCATGTCAGATTTGAAAAAACGGACTGGGTCATGAAGGCCAAAACTAGCTGGGTCATGAAGGGGTTAAAGGAAAAAAAAAAAGTGCCCATTTACCATTATCAGCCAGGTACAAAACAGGGCAGTAGCCATCTGGCATTACCAGGGTGGCAAGAGCCATTTATGTGGGCCATTGCCAGCCTAATAATACCTAATAATAACTGTTATTACCTAGTCCCAGATCATAATTTTTTATGCTCTGGGCCTGATGGTACCTGTCTATTCCCTGTACCCCTGGTGCGGTGAGTATTGAGGTAATAATAGGGAGGTTAGTGCTAGTTGTTTCACAGGCTAATGCTATATCCTGGCTTAGTAACGGACATTGTCTATCATACAGCTTCCATTATTAAAGGGGTACTCCCTTTATAGCTGCCACACAACCTCCCATAGGCTTGCATTAAGGGGCGGAGCGTGACGTCACACGGGGGCGCAGGCGTGACGTCACACGCCGCCCGCCCTGTGATCATCCGTAATCAGACCCGGAGCGAACACGCTCCAGGGACTGATTACAAACGGGGTGCCGCGTGCAAGTTCACGGGGGTCCCCAGTGGCGGTACTCCCGCGGTCAGGCATCTTGTCCCCTATCCTTTGGATAGGGGATAAGATGTCTAAGCACCGGAGTACCCCTTTAAGCCCAAAAAAAATTACAAAAAAAAACACCCACACACCAGGTTGAAAAGAAAACTTCATTGAAATAAAAAAAAAAAACATTTTTCATCATCGCTTCTTGATCTGTTGTAATCTAGGTCTTCTTCCTGTAAAACAAAACAAAAAAGAGAAAATAATCAACATCTTTCAACCTGTGGTTGTCCAGTTCTTGTAAACCTGCAACTCCGATCATGTCGAAGGCAAATCCTTTCCATATGTTCTCTTAGGACGGGGGTGGACTGTTTGAGAACCCCATTGTTTGAAATGGAGAAAAAGAGAGAGAGCATGGCTGGTACAATGAATGGCTCTTGCTCTAAGATCTCATCCAGGCATCACAGGGCATTGCTCCCTGATATTAAAAGATGTTGAAGGTATGATGCTATAAAGTAATCTATATAATTATTTCTAATGCAGAATAAAGCTCATTTTATACAAACAGTTATGAAGGTCCCTTAGGCAGACATGAGTTTGTGGAAAGTGTGTTCTGTATATATGGGGATGTGAACAGACACGATGATTTAAAGGAAGTTAATGTGGGAGATTTACTATTTGCTCCACCCATTTGTAGCTCACAGGCCTCATTGTGCCCAGTGCAGACATATATGCCAGCTCTGAGCTAGTGTAGATTTTTTCCAACTTTTGGGGCGGAGGAGCTTTAAGATACACTCCCAATTGCAGGCCTAATAGCTTTTGAAGAATGGGGAGTAAGATTGGAACGGCAAGTCCTGTTTAAAGGGGTACTCCGGTGTAAAAATTTTTTTTAGATCAACTGGTACCTGAAAGTTCAACAGATTTATAAATTACTTCTATTAAAAAATCTCAATCCTTCCAGCACTTTTTTAGGAGCTGTATACTACAGAGGAAATGCTTTTCTTTTTGGATTTCACTTCTGTCACGACCACAGTGCTCTCTGCTGGCCTCTGCTGTCCATTTTAGGAACTGTCCAGAGCAGCATATGTTTGCTATGACAGCAGAGGTCAGCAGAGAGCACTGTGGTCATGACAGAAGAGGAATCCAAAAATAAAAGCATTTCCTCTGTAGTATACAGCCGCTAATAAGAACTGGAAGGATTAAGATTTTTAAATAGAAGTAATTTACAAATCTGTTTAACTTTCTGACACCAGTTGATAAAAAAAAAAAAAGTTTTCCACCGGAGTACCCCTTTAACGACGCAGGACGTATATTTACGTCCTGCGCCGGCTCCCGCGATATGAAGCGGGATCACGCCGCGCCGCGGCTAATACCACACATCGCCGATCGTGGCGATGTGCGGTATTAACCCTTTAGAAGCGGCGGTCAAAGCTGATCGCCGCTTCTAAAGTGAAACTGAAAGTGACCCGGCTGCTCAGTCGGGCTGTTCGGGACCGCCGCGGTGAAATCACGGCGTCCCGAACAGCTGATCGGACATCGGGAGGGCCCTTACCTGCCTCCTCGGTGTCCGATCGACGAATGACTGCTCCGTGCCTGAGATCCAGGCAGGAGCAGTCAAGCGCCGATAATGCTGATCACAGGCGTGTTAATACACGCCAGTGATCAGCATAGGAGATCAGTGTGTGCAGTGTTATAGGTCCCTATGGGACCTATAACACTGCAAAAAAATGTAAAAAAAAAAAGGGTTAATAAAGGTCATTTAACCCCTTCCCTAATAAAAGTTTGAATCACCCCCCTTTTTCCATAAAAAAAATAAAACAGTGTAAAAAATAAAAAATAAACATATGTGGTATCGCCCCATGCGTAAATGTCCGAAATATAAAAATATATCATTGATTAAACCGCACGGTCAATGGCGTACGCGTAAAAAAAAATTCCAAAGTCCAAAAAAGCGTATTTTGGTCACTTTTTATACCATTAAAAAATGAATAAAAAGTGATCAAAAAGTCCGATCAAAACAAAAATCATACCAATAAAAACTTCAGATCATGGTGCAAAAAATGAGTCCTCATACCGCCCTGTTTGTCGAAAAATAACAAAGTTATAGGGGTCAGAAGATGACATTTTTAAACGTATACATTTTCCTGCATGTAGTTAAGATTTTTTCCAGAAGTGCGACAAAATCAAACCGATATAAGTAGGGTATCATTTTAACCGTATGGACCTACAGAATAATGATAATGTGTAATTTTTACCGAAATATGCACTGCGTAAAAACGGAAGCCCCCAAAAGTTACAAAATGGCGGTTTTTTTTCGATTTTGTCGCATAATGATTTTTTTTTCCGTTTCGCCGTGCATTTTTGGGTAAAATGACTAATGTCACTGCAAAGTAGAATTGGTGAGGCAAAAAATAAGCCATAATATGGATTTTTAGGTGGAAAATTGAAAGGGTTATGATTTTTAAAAGGTAAGGAGGAAAAAACGAAAGTGCAAAAACGGAAAAACCCTGAGTCCTTAAGGGGTTAATGACTGAGGGGTTGAGGACATTTAAGGATCATGTGAGTAGATAGTCTTCAGAAAGGGATGGGATTTCCATTTTGACCTTTCTACTACAAGTCTGCTGTTCCAATTCTCTTCACAGGTTCTGCAGTAAAAAGCATATGGGGGGGGGGGACAGGGACAGAGAAGCAACCTGAGGCTCTGATGAGGCTGGAGGTGGATTTTGGACTACCTGATATTTTCTAAAGATAAGGCAGCTAAGATAAAGCACCTGTCATAAATGGTGCCAAGCTGGGGGACACATAGATGTCGTCCACACCAAGTAAACTTATTTTTGTCTCTTCCTTTACTCTAAAGGATGAAAATTGGAAATTAGATGTCGTAACAGGAAGCCCACTTTAATCTTTGCTATGTTGCACCTTTTCTTTTATGTACACCACTGCTTGGAGGCATACAGAGGGGACAGCTTCTTTACTGATAACAGCAGGGGGACCATCTTGCCTGTGGGATCTATAGAGTCTCAGTTGTACCCTCCCTCTAACCAATCTGGTCAACATGTCACAGTTATAAGAATATTGTCTAGAATTTCTTTATTCTTTATTTTGTAATTCTATACTAAATGTAATGTATAGGGCAAACACATCCTCTTATGGTCCTCTGCTGCTGTAAATTAATTAATGCCTATTTATTGCAGAAAGTCTTACTTTTCTCTGTTAGGGATCAAGCAGAATGTTAAAATATGATCTTCCACTAGGTGTCAGCATAATAGAGATGTATTTAAAGGAGATTTAAAAAAATATTATTTTTGTGATTAAATATACGGAAATTATCTGGAATTACAAATATCTAGGAGTGTCCTGAGGGTTCTTTAACTACTGATTAGAGATGAGCGAATCGAAGCAGACAAACCCGAATTCATTACAAATTTCAGGAAATATTCGATTCGCAACGAATGTGAATATCACCGCGATTCTATCGTGCAGATAGCTTCATTAAGCTCCATTTTACAGCATTCCAGGCTCCAGGACACCTAAAATGGTGGATCCACATGTCAGTACATGGTGCAGGGGATGCTGGGAAGGCGGGAAAACAAGGCTGGAAGGGAGATAGGCTTGATGACCCTGAATCACATACCGGATGCAGCCTATCAGCATTCATTCACCCCTGTGATGTCACAGCCCTATATAATCGGCAGCCATTTTGCGGCTGCTCATTTCATGCCATTCACTGCAGAGGCATAGGACGGTCTGTGCAAAAATATGTTTTTTCAGTGGACTGTAGTTCATTTTTCTGCCCTCATACGAGCATACCACATACCTACATCCAGGGGCGGATCATCATTGGCACTCCTGGAGCGCCTGCTCAGGGCCCCGTGCCCGCAGGAGGGCCCCGTCACATTCGGGACATCCCTTTGTCCCGAAAAATCTTTTCAGGACACAAGGATGTCCCGGTTACCTTTCTGCGGCCCTGCATTAACTTTAAAATCGCAGGGGCCGCTGGGAGGTAGTGCACACAGGGACGGTCACTGACGTCCCGTGGGTGCGCCCATAGAAGAGCAGGAGGAGGATGCGCGCATAAGGAGCATGCGCGTAAGTCACCAGCGGCACGTCATCTTCAATGTTCCAACCACTGCTCCTCTCCGGTCCTGGGACCTACTGCTATGGCCCATAGGAGCAGTGGTCGGAACACTGAAGTGGAGCAGTACACAGGCATACAGCCTCTAGCCATACACTGTATATGGCTGAAGGCTGTATGTCTGTGGGGGAACTATACTGCACCTAATGTGGGGAACTATACTGCACCTAATGTGGGGGAGCTGTACTGCACCTAATGTGGGGGAACTATACTGCACCTAATGTGGGGGAACTGTACTGCACCTAATGTGGGGGAACTGTACTGCACCTAATGTGGGGAACTGTACTGCACCTAATGGGGGGAACTGTACTGCACCTAATGGGGGGAACTGTACTGCACCTAATGTGGGGAACTGTACTACACCTAATGTGGGGAACTATACTGCACCTAATGTGAGGGAACTATACTGCACCTAATGTGAGGGAACTATACTGCACCTAATTTGGGGAAACTATACTGCACCTAATGTGGGGGAACTGTACTGCCACCTAATGTGGGGGAACTGTACTGCACCCCTAATGTGGGGGAACTGTACTGCACCCCTAATGTGGGGAACTGTACTGCACCTCTAATGTGGGGGAACTGTACTGCACCCCTAATGTAGGGGAACTGTACTGCCAACCTAATGTGGGGAACTACAACCTAATGTGGGGGAACTATACTGCACCTAATGTGGGGGAACTATACTGCACCTAATGTGGGGGAACTGTTGGGGGGCCCCATCATAATGAAGCACTCTGTCTTCCAGGCAGCCTTAATCTGGCCCTGCCTCCATCAAAGCAGTGTACAATTTTGTAGCAGTAAATCTGTAACAAGTCTAGACACTGGGAAAGTCCAGGCAAAAGTAATCACCGGCTGGTGTTTTATGAAAATACGTTTTCCAAGTGTACTGTAGCACATTTTTTTTGCCCTCATATGTGCAAACCAAATACCTACATCTAAGTAGTGCACTTTACTGTACCTGTTAATCTGTAACATGCCTACATACAGTGAAAGGCCGGGGAAAAGTAATCACTGGCTGTTGTTTTATGAAAATACGTTTTCCAAGTGTACTGTAGCACATATTTTTTGCCCTCACACGTGCATACCACATACCTACATCTAAGTAGTGTACCATTTTGTACCTGTTAATCTGTCAAGGGCCTACATACTGTGAAAGGACAGCCAAAAGTAATCACCGGCTGGTGTTTTAAAAAAAAAACTACAGAGTTTTTAGGCTCATTGTAGCGCATTTCACTGCCCTCATAAGTGCATAATGCATATGTACATCTAAGTAGTGTACCATTTTGTACCTGTTAATCTGTCAAGGGCCTACATACTGTGAAAGGAAAGCCAAAAGTAATCACCGTCTGGTGTTGTACTCAGATACTTTTTTAAGTGTACTGTAGAGCATTTTTTTGCCCTCATCAGTGCACACCACATACCTACATCTAAGTAGTGTACTATTTTGTACCTGTTAATCTGTCAAGGACCTACATACTGTGAAAGAACAGCCAAAAAGTAATCACTGGCTGGTGTTTTAAAAAAATAGTGTTTTCAGGTGCATTGTAGCGCATTTTTCTGCCCTCATCAGTGAATACCAGATACCTACCTCTAAGTAGTGTACTCTTTTGTTCATGTTAATCTCTCAAGGGCCTAGATACTGTGAAAGGACAGTCAAAAGTGCACACCTGCTGCTGATCTAGACAAATACTGTTTTAAGTGTAGTGAAGCGTATTCTACTCCCCTCTTATACGCACTAAGTATGTCAGGGTAGTGAAATTTCAATTACTAAATCCATTATATCAATTTCAAAATCTTAAATTTAAATTTAAAAATCATAGATTTCAATGGTCTCGTCATGCTGCTGCCAACTCAAGGCTTTGCCATTCAGACACTTTATGGTCTCCTCATGATTCAGCCAACTCCAGGCTGTGTCATTCAGCCAATATATGGTTTACTGATGCTGCTGGGCCTGGGAACAACATTTTTTATTATGGTAGTACTAGCTACCGAAAAGCTTCAGTTTAAATTTCTAACTTTGTCATTTTTTTCTAAGGGATTGTGAAGCCCTGAGGTCTCCTCATGCTTCCGCCAACTCCAGGCTGTGTCATTCAGGCAATATATGGTTTACTGATGCTGCTGGGCCTGGGTCTGGGAATAAAAAATGTTGCTACAGTAGCACTAGCTACCCAAAATCTTCAGTTTAAATTTCAAACTTTGTCTTTTATTCTTAGGGATTGTGAAGCCCTGGGGTCTTCTCATGCTTCAGCCAACTCCAGGCTGTGCCATTCAGACACTATATTGTCTCTTCCTACTGATGCCACCTCCAGGCTCTGTCATTGTGCTGCCATGTGACATGTGACTCCTTGTTAGATTAGGTCCTTTGTACCGGGGCCCGGGGCACTAAAACTTGGGAGTTAAAAGTTCCATTTCAAAATCCTCAATTTCAATATCTTATTTTACTATTTAAAATTCTTATATTTCAATGGTCTCCTCATGCTGCTGCCAACTCCAGGCTGTGCCATTCAGGCAATATATGGTTTACTAATGCTGCTGGACCTGGGCCTGGGAATAAAAACTTTTGTTATGGTAGTACTAGCTACTAAAAATCTTCACTTTAAATTTCAAACTTCGTCTTTTTTTCTTAGGTATTTTGAAGGCCTGGGGTCTCCTCATGTTTCAGCCAACTCCAGGCTGTGCCATTGAGACACTATATGGTCTCCTCCTAATGATGCCATCTCCAGGCTCTGTCATTGTGCTGCCATGTGATATGTGACTCCTTGTTAGATTAGGTCCTCTGTACCCACACACCGGGGCCCAGGGCACTAAAACTTGGGAGTTAAAAGTTCCATTTCAAAATCCTCAATTTCAATTGAAATCTTAGATTTCTATTTAAAATTCTTATATTTCAATGGTCTCCTCATGCTTCAGCCAACTCCAGGCTGTGCCATTCAGCCAATATATGGTTTACTGATGCTGCTGGGACTTGGTCTGGGAATAAAAATTTTGTTATGGTAGCACTAGCTACCCAAAATCTTCGGTTTAAATTTCAGAATTCATCTTATAATCTTAGGGATTGTGAAGGCATAGTGACTTTGCATGCTGCTGCCAGCTCCTCGCTGTGCCATTCAGACACTATATGGTCTCCTCATGCTTCCAACACCTCCACGCTGTGCCATTCAGACATTATATGGTCTCCTCATGCTGCCAACACCTCCATGCTGTGTCATTCAGCCACTATATGGCCTCCTCACACTGCCGCCACCTCCACGCTATGTCATTCAGCCTCTATATGGTGTCCTCATGCTGCCAACACCTCCACGCTGTGTCATTCAGCCACTATATGGTCTCCTCATGCTGCCAACACCTCCATGCTGTGTCATTCAGCCACTATATGGTCTCCTCATGCTTCAGCCTCATCCAAGCTGTGTCATTCAGCCACTATATGGTCTCTTTATGCTGCCAACACCTCCACGCTGTGTCATTCAGCAACTATATGGTCTCCTCATACTGATGCCACCTCCAGGCTCTGTCATTGTGCCACTCTGCGGCAGTGATTCTAAAACCAATGTCGGTAATCTGCATGTTAATGTGAATAACAGTACTATTTCACTACCCCAGCACACTCCATATGCGTGTTAGAACACAGCAAAGTGTTCTATACCCCTATTGAGGCTCTGTGTAGGCCAGAAATAGCTGTTTTTAATATAGATTCTGCGCAAATAAATTCGGATCGAAAATAATATTTTTTTTTAAATTTGGTGAATCGTCCGAATCAAATTTTTCAAAAGTTCGCTCATCTCTACTACTGATACACTTCAGGTATCAATTATCCCAAGATCAACTTGTTAAACATTTGAATAGATCACTTCTCTTATATGAGGTTATTTCTTATAAGCAGCATGCAGGGTAGGACTGGCCTACCGGTATACCGGGAAAATTTCTGATAGGCCGCCAGTCATGCTTGGCTGCCCAATGCAGCAGCAGCGCGGGCTGGCCGCCGCCTCACACATACGGCCGCAGCTATGAGCTCCCAGCTCCGCCACTCAACGACTGCGAGGCTGCGCTGGAAGTCTGCGTGATGGCATGGGCGGTGCCATGATATTGTTGTGCCGAGCGCTCCGGGTCCCTGCTCCTCCCCGGAGCGCTCGTGGCGTTCTCCTCTATGCAGCGCCCCGGTCGGACCCGCTGACCGGGAGCGCTGCACTGGCATTCACAATGGGGATGCGATTCGCATAGCGGGACGCGCCCGCTCGCGAATCGCATCCCAAGCCACTTACCCGTCCCGGTCCCCGGCTATCATGTTCTCGCGCACGCGGCTCCGCTCTCTAGGATGCGCGCGCCAGCTCTCTAAGATTTAAAGGGCCAGTGCACCAGTGATTGGTGCCTGGCCCAATCAGTCTGATTAGCTTCCACCTGCTCCCTGTCCATATAACCTCACTTCCCCTGCACTTCCTGGCCGGATCTTGTTGCCTTTGTGCCTAGAGAAAGCTACTACTGTGTTTACCATTACTGTGTTCCTGACCTCCTGCTATTACTCTTGACTACGAACCTTGCCGCCTGCCCCGACCTTCTGCTACTACGTCTGACCTTGCTTCTGCCTAGTCCTTCTGTCCCACGCCTTCTCAGCAGTCAGCGAGGTTGAGCCGTTGCCGGTGGATACGACCTGGTTGCTACCGCCGCAGCAAGACCATCCCGCTTTGCGGCGGGCTCTGGTGAAAACCAGTAGCAACCCTAGAACCGGTCCACTGACACGGTCCACGCCAATCCCTCGCTGACAGAGGATCCACATCCAGCTAGCCGAATCATAACAGATGTGATGTCATCATGCCGCCTATGCGATGATGTGGATGTTTATGTGCCGAATGGAACAGCTCTGCATTGGTGTGGTGGAAGGTAAGTTTTATTTTGTCTTTAGTTTTTTTTAATGTTTTTTTAAAGCATGCAGCAAGTTGGGAGGAGGGGATGCCTACGGGGGGAGATCTATTTATCTATGGGGAGTGAGTGAAGCCTACTTTCCGGTCTGCCTGCCTAAAGGGGGAATATCTGTCTACTGAGGCTGGGAAGGGGGGGTGGGTGAAGCCGGCCTAAAGGGGGGAATATCTACCTGTGGAGGCTGGGAAGGGGGGTGGGTGAAGCCTGCCTGTCTAAAGGGGGGATTTCTATCTGTGGAGGCTGGAAAGGGGGTGGGTGAAGCCTGCCTGTCTACTTGCCTGCCTGCCCAAAGGAGGGAATATCTATGTGTGAAAGCTGGAAAGCAGGGTGGGTGAAGCCTGCCTGTCTACTTGCCTGCCTGCCTAAAGGGGGATATCTATCTGTGGAGGCTGGAAAGGGGGGTGGGTGAAGCCTGCCTGCCTGTCTACTTGCCTGTCTGCCTAAAGGGGGGGGAATATCAATCTGTGAAGGCGCGAAAGGGGGGTGGATCAAGTCTGCCTGCCGGTCTACTTGCTTGCCTGCCTGCCTAAAGGGGGGAATATCTATCTATGAAGGCTGGGAAGGGGGGTGGGTGAAGCCTGCCTGCCTGTCTACTTGCCTGCCTGAGAGGAAAGGGGATAGGGGAACCCTGTTTACCTATCTAAAATAAAGGGGGGGATCTACCTAATATCAGGGTGAAGCGGAGAGAATAGTAATTATGGAGGGCGAGGGGGTGGAGAGAAGCCTACCTACCTAGTATAAAGAAGGAAGAAATGTACCTGTTATAACTGCTATATGGTGGCACAGAAGGGGACCTATTTACTGTACCTGGCACAGAGGAGGTCTAACTGCTAAATGGGGGCACTATTACTATGTGAGACAATATTGATGGCATGTTTGTATAGTAGTGTGGATGGTGCTGAAGCGAGGAGCTTAATATGTTTGTCTGGCAGATTCTGTGGTGATAATTCTTGGCTGGGAGAAGTCTTTATGATGCCAAGGACAGATGGAGAAGAAAAGCAAATGTGAACGACTCTGATCAAAGACGTAACCTGTGATTCACTGAATGCAACTGTAAGCACTTATATAGTCTGCAGCGCTTGTGTAGTGTTGGTATCTACCTGTATATGATCACTATATGGGGTTAACTTTGTTCTTTGCATAGTGTATTTTTTAAGTAGCAGTGTGGGGATAGAAGTCATTCTGTGGTGATAATGGTCATGGTGTGGCAGTATTATTTGTCACTTGTATACTGGTATTACTTATAATTTCGATCTCAGTATACTGGATTTGGTCAGTAACAGTATGATAGTAATATGTATGTGGATAATATTCCTCCTTGTATACTGGTATTATTAGTAATATTGGTCTCAGTGTACAGGATTTGGTAAGTAACAGTATGATGATAATATTTCCTTCTAGTATACTGGTATTATTAGTCAGTATACAGAATTTGGTCGGTCTGAGGGTAATATGTGTGATGATAATATTCCCCCCTGTAAACTGGTATTATTAGTAATATTTCTCTCAGTATACATGATTTTCACATAGAACCTTCTGACACCATTTTATTGAAACATTTGGTGCATTCCTTCTGTGATATATATATATCCACATAAAGTGATACTGCACTTGGTGGCCGTTTGCTGACACAATGCTGTGGGGTTGGTATGCAATAATTTCCAGGGCTGGTTTTCATCCCCAGTATGGGGATGTACATACTGGCAGTATGTAACAGGTACAAGCATTACTCTTGTGTGCAGAAGTGGTAACTAAAATAGGGTAACTAAGACAGGACCACTAAACTTAAAACATTAACATTACTAGTTATTTTTACCTTGACAAAATGTGAATGATTTATTAATTCATAATCGCATCCTAAAAGGCATTGTTTCATCATTTATAGAAATATGCATAATGTTATACTATTATATTTCTGATTCACAGTCAGCAGTGATACTATTAGTGCTGTATCTAGTGGACCAATAACACAAAATTAAGTGTGAACTTTATTGGGGTACTAGCAGATTACCTGTCTTCTGACCTAAACCTGGTGAGAGAGAAAAAGCAACAATGACTATCCCGCCCTTATATCCCACCCTCATTTCCCATCCTCATCTCCCATCCTCATATCCTGTCTTCCTATCACATTCTCATATCCGGTCCTTATATCCCATCCTCATATCCCATCCTTATATCTTGTCCTCATATCCATCTCAATATTCCTTCCCACGCCCTAAATATTCTCTGCCCCTTCCTGACGGACAGTCAGCAGGATGTTTCAAAGTCCCATTCAGACCTGCAAGGGACTTCAGTTGAAAAATTCCCACCCTCGCTGGCTGCATATGAAAATATTAATAGTTATAGCTTTTACAGTGTACTTTTTCTGCAAAGAAAAAAAGAAAAAACATCATCGGCAACTATTTGGCAATAATTGAATTTTGTCACTTAATCTTGCCTGTTCAATAATTCCGATCACATTATTTTCAGATGCAGATCTCAGCTCACCAGGACAAGAGCAGGTAAATTTTCAATGGCTCATAAACTCAGAACATATGACATCAATTTTGATTTAAAGGCCTTTTAGTTGCAAGAAAGTTGAAGGAATAATTCTAATGGTATAGTCAATAAATATATGTTGTTGTACTTCAGTTTATGCAAAGCTTTTCTGAAAGTCATAATTTTAAAGTTGCGCTTAACTTCCTTAGTTGTATATGCTTAGAAACTTACTCTTACTGGCAGGCTGAGATCTGGACCAAGTTCACATATGAAGTTATTTTGTGTTCTGGCTACTGACATATAATTTTTTTTTAATATTCAAAACAAAACTTTATTAGAAGCAATAAAAGGTTAACAAATTGAAGTGGTATATTGTCTCCAACAATATTGCTCATAAGGGCGTTATCCTCAACAAGAGGCACAGAAATGCAGTTGTCGGTAGCACCTAACCACCGAGACAAGAAGGCAATAGAGACGCACATTAATAACCAGTGTCCAGTGTCCACCAAGGAATGAGCATGAAGAGTCTAAGAATAACAATTCTAACCTCTTTCTGAAAGCACAAAAAAGATATATCAGGGAGACAACGGGGGTGGAGAGTAAAGAGAAAGCTCCAGGCGCTCATAGGAACCCGGAGGCAGCAGAAAGAAGAGGTAGGAGCAGGGGAGGTAAGGTAGGTGAGTGGATCAGAGAAAGGGAGAAAAGGAGGGGAAAACAAGGCGAAAGAACATAAACAAACATACCACTGACCTGGTCCCGACTAAACCGCCCGTCCCGTATAGAAGACTCAACCATCGGGGCTGTATGGGCTGAGCGTGGTGACCGGAGAAGAGAAGCACAAGGTCGCAGGATCTCAATCTGCACTGTATTGAGGGGATTCTAGAAATGTCAGCCAGGGACCCCAGGTCCTAATATAGCTATCTGTCGCCCCCTTTTAGTCTGACATCAGCTCCTCCATGCGACAAATGAACAGTATTTCCCTATACCAGTCAGACATCGTAGGCGTGGAGCTGTCCTTCCAGCGTCGGGGGATCACTGACCTAGCTGCTACCAACAGGAAGTGTGCTAACTTATTGGCCGGGGTCCTGCGGGAAGACGGCAGGATTGACAGCAGCAAAGTCTTCGGCTCGTTGTGATAGGAAACCCCAGTGACGGTGGATATGCGAGATACTACTGTCAGCCAGAAGGTACATAGGGACGGACAAGCCCACCATATGTGGGACATCGTGCCCACCTCTCCGCCACATCGCCAGCAAAGAGCCGACACTGCCGAGTACATTTTATGCAGGACAGACGGCACTCTCTACCATCTGGAGATGATCTTAAAGTTTGTCTCCTGCGCTCTACAAGAAATTGACATTTTATGACACAGGGAGAATGCTGCTGTCCAGTCCGAGGCTCCAAAGGTGGTACCCAGTTCCTCCTCCCATGCCCCAACATAGCGGGGTAGCTCCTGGGCCTTCGTGTCAACCAGAAGGCCGTAGATCCGTGAAACTGCACAACATCTCAAAGGGCTGAAGAGGCCTGGCCAGTTGAAGGTTCCTACCTTCTGTACTAACAAAGTGCCGAAGCTGAGCGTACTGCATGTGTCTAGCAGGGGTACGTAAATGGTCCAGTACCAGGTCGTTATAGGTACGCAGCTGCGTCCCAGTCAGGATGTCTCTCAGAGGGAGAGTCGGGGGGTCCGTCAAACCTAAGAAAGAGGAGCTCGTCAGGCCCGGCGGAAATCTGGGATTCCCCAACACCGGGGTGAGAGGGCCATCATGTGTCAGGAGACCAGAGGTATGTAGGGTACGTTTTAGCACAATCAGTAGTTCCCTCGAAACCCAGGGCAGAGAGTGTATAGTGGACACCGAGACTGCATCTCTTGGAAGCCAGGGAAAAGCCAGGACCACAGTCCCCGCGCCATGAAGTTCCAGGTCCACCCATCTCTTAGACGTACGGCCAAGGAGGAAGTCCAGATATCTGGTCAGAGAGGTTGCCACGTAGTAGGCTCCACAGTCTGGGACCGCCAGTCCACCCGCCTGTTTACGCCTAATTAAAGTCTTTCTGGATATCCTCGACGGCCGCCCAGCCCAGATGAATCGAGCGAACAACTTGTCAAGTTTTCGGAAGTAGGAGGAGGGGATCGCTATCGGCACTATTTGAAATAGATATAGCAACCGGGGGAGGAGGTTCATTTTGAGGATGTTGGCTCTACCCACCCAGGAAAAAGTTCCCTTAGACCACCTTTCAAGGTCCCTCTCCATAACAGATAGATGGGGAAGGAAATTGAGGGCAAAAGCATCGGAGAGCATACGGGGAACCTGTATTCCCAGGTATCGGAACGATTCCGTGACCCATCGGAAGGAGTGTTCCCGCTTCAGACTATTAACTACAGTCTGTGGGAGAGTGATGTTAAGAGCAACACTCTTGAACATATTTATCCTATGGTTGCTGAAGTGCGAATAGAGATTAAGGACCCGCATGACTGCTGGTAAGGAGGTGTGTGGGGAGGACAGGTATAGGAGCAGGTCGTCCGCAAAGGCAGAGCAAAGGTGCTCGTCTCCCCCTGAGAGTATCCCTTAATGTCTGGGTCATTTCTGAGCGCGGTTAGGAGGTGCTCCATAAAAATCACGTAAAGTAAAGGGGAGAGCGGGCAACCCTGGTGTGTGCCATTGCGGATTAGTATGGGGGAAGATAGCATGCCATTCACTCGCACCCTAGCCTGAGGGTCCCTGTACAGGGCCGCCACTCGAGCCAACATTGAGGGCCCTAAGCCGATCTGCGCTAGCGAGCTCTCCATGAATCCCCAGTCCACCCGATCAAATGCCTTTTCGGCATCTAGAGAGAGTGGGAGAGGGGGTTGGGACCTGGCGACTGGAGCTGGGAGGTTATAGAGATCAGTGTAGTATTTCTCAAAAGCCTCCAAAATCTCTGAGGTGAGAAGCGACCTCTCTCCCCTCTGTGTCTTTATGGATCGGATATACAAGGCCGCTCGTTGGTCCCGGAGAGCCCTAGCCAAGAGTTTACTCGGCTTGTTACCCCATTCATAAAATGCTTTGGAACACCTTTGGCGATAAAGTTTGTATTTGTCATTAAGCAAAGCACAGACCTCGTGGCGGACCCTAAAGAGGTCCCTCAGCGTGGAGTCCAAATGGGACCTCTTATGCTGTGTTTCCAGGGCGTGAAGTTGTGTCATTAGGCTCCTGAGCTTAGCTGCTTTTTCCCTTTTGAGACGTGTGCCATGACTGATAAAAACACCCCGCAGAATGCATTTAAGCGCCTCCCACTGTAGGGGTTTGGTAGTAGGATCCTTTGCATGGTCTGTCCGGAAGTCAGCTATGGCCTTCCTCAGGTCAGCTATGCACGGGGAGTCTAGAAGGAGGGACACATTGAGCCTCCACGAGAACTGCGGAGTGCTTAGTGAGGGCACATACAGGGAACAGTGCACGGGGTATGGTCAGAAAGAAATAGGTTACCTATCTGGGAAGAGGATAGTCGGGGTAGATGGTGATGTGTCAGAAAGATGTAATCGAGCCTAGAGTAAGTCCTGTGCGGGGAAGAAAAGTGGGTGTAGTCCCGATCCCCCGGATGCTGGAGCCGTCACACATCACACAGCTGTAGAGCGTGGAGCTGTTGCCGCAGGAGGCTAAGTTGGCGACAGGACACAGCAGAGCGCTGCGCAGAGGTATCCAGCACCAGGTGGACAGGGAGATTAAAGTCACCAGTAAGGAGTAGCATGCCCTCGGCAAAGGTTGCCATGTCATCTAGGACTCTCAAAAGGAACGGGACCTGGGAAGAGTTAGGGGCGTACCCTGTCGCTATCGTTACCATCTGATTCAATATCAGCCCTTTAACGAAGAGGTATCTAGCTTCCGTGTCCGTTTTAGCCTCCTGAACTGTGAAGGGTAGGGACCTATGGAGCCCAATAGAGACCCCTTTTGAGCGAGAGTCAGGGTTGGGACAGTGGAACCAAGTCGAATAATATCTGCTCAGTCTGTCAGGTATGTGGCCTACCTTTAAAATGAGTCTCTTGTAAACAGAGGATGGTCACCTTTAGCTTGTGCATGTGGTAGAGGACCTGGGATCTCTTCTCCGGTACGTTGAACCCCTGGACGTTGAGTGTGGTGATTTTGATAGCAGCCATCTCCACCGTACGGCAACCAGCCAAGTGGGAGAGGAGCGGTGGGGGAACAAGCGGTCAGTCAGGAACATGCCCTGTGGAAAGAGAAAAAGAACAAACAAGTAAGGCTAGTTGAGCCAAGATTTTCAGAACAATCGTAAGTATAGTAATGCATGAATTCTCAACAATAAGCACTAGAGGTGCAAAGGGAAACTACTGACAGCCCTCCAACAGCTGTCACACAGGTGTGCGGTAAGCACACCCAACCTATGTGGGGGGAGGGGGTATGCGAGAAAGGCTAGCACAACTAAGTGGAGGGTCAAAAAGGAAAAAGGTTAAGTGTAAAGCCATGTACAGGCAACTACGTTCGCCCACGGCCATGGGCTAGTGTATTGGAAGGCCCCACACGGGGGGCACTCTATCAGAAATGTGTGAGGGAAATGATCCGGAATAACATTGAAGAGGGAGCTCAGGAAAGCTGGGTCAGGAGTCCTCAGCGAGCAGGAAGGTATCGGGGGGGCCACAACCCAGGGACAGGTTGGGGAGGGGGGGCACTTGGAGGGGGGGGTAAGGGAGGAAGGAGAAAGCAATTGGGGCAAGGATACCTGTGAGGGGGGGGACATGGAAATGAGAGTAGAAAGAGTATAGGAGGAAGAGGGGAGGGTAAGGCGAAGGGGCATGAGTAGAGGGAGCGCACAAGGATGAGGAAAGAGCAGGAGGAAAACAAAGGAGGGGGGGAGGTGGAGGGGAGAGGAGGGCTAGGGAGGGTAAAGAGGATGAGGGGGAAGGGAGGGGCGAGGTCGGGGGTGGCGGGAGTGAGAGTAGAAAGAGGAGGAGTGGAGGGGAGGGCAAGACAAGGGGGCAGGGGTATAGGTTGAGGGAGGAGCAGGATGAAAGCATAAAGGGGGGAGGAGGGCGAGGGAGGGTAAAGAAGGGAAGGGGGAATGGAGGGGCAAGGTTTGGGGTGGTGGGACTTGAGAAGGGAAGGACGAGGCGGGGGAGGCAGGGCTGGGAAAGGGAGGGGGTGAGGGGAGGGGAAGGGGGAGGAGATTGGGAACTGAGGGGGGAGGGGAGGGAAGGGCGAGGGAGGGACAGGGTCAGGTAGAGGTTCCCAACATCAACTAAAGTGACCTGAACCGCAAACTGAGGCACTAAGGTCATCCCCTAGGAGGGTCAGAGGAGCCGCAAACAAGTACATGAGTCACTGAGGTCAGGGTTCCGAGGGTGGCCCCGGAGAAAGGCGTCTTGGTCTCCTCTGACGCTGCGGCAACGGCCAACCCGGGTTGGGACGCCTGGCGAGGGTCCTCTGGGAGGTTCCAGGGGCCGACAGATCAGGATAGGGATCTCGCAGAAAGGCAACCCAGTCCGGCAAAGAAATGGGTGGAAGGTCAAGTGCAGTAAGGAAGTGAGGCAAGTCTTTAGGGTCTCTCATGGTAGCAGCCACATCTCCTGAGGTGACATGCAGGGCAAAGGGGAATCCCCAGCGGTAGGGCAGGCGGCGGTCCTGGAGCATCCTCAACAATGGTCTGAGGAGGGCCCTCTGCCGGAGAGTGCATCTGGAAAGGTCCGGCTATAGCTGCAGGATAACTCCATCAAATTCCACTTCACCCCTCTGTCTGACTTTTGCTGTTCTTTCAAGACATATTTATGCACTCGGCAGGAGTGCAAGAAGTGCTTGAAGTTCGGGGTGGCCCTTCAGTAAGGCCACAGCTTGAGCAGGAGGTGGGAGGGAGGAAGACAATGGGTCCCTCGGCCCCTCGCACTGCCCATGAGAACTAAGCGGTAGAGGGTGGGCTACTGCACAAACAGGAGAGTGATGCCAAGCTAGTTGAGCACAATGTCCAGAGGGGGAAGGTCAAGATAGTCACCGGCTCGCCGGGCAGTGGTAGGGGGGTAGGACCTCTGAGCCCTTCAGCTGCCAACACTGGTACAGGGAGTTTGCTGGCCTGTGTCAGGTTTCCAGAAAATAGCATGGGGTCCCAATCCAGGAGGGACTGCTGGGAGGCCGGGGACC